>NC_133666.1:484716869-484825828 GCF_037893015.1 Macrotis lagotis
CCTCTCTGTAGTGCTGAGAGGAGCTACTTCCCTCAAGTTTGATCATCCAACAATACTTTTGTTAATGTGTACATTGTTATCTTAGCTCTGCTCCCTTTGCTCATCATCAGATCCTATAAGCCCTTCCATGAATCTCTTGTGTCTGACCAATAATAGTCCACAGCATATGTGGACTATAACTTGTTTAGCCATTCTCCAATTGATGGGCATGCCTTCAATTTCCAATTCTTTGCCACCACAAAAAGAGCTGCTATGACTATTTTGGAACCTATGGGACTTTTCCCATTTTTTATGATTTCTTCTGGATGTAGGCCAGGAATTGGAATTGCTGGGACAAAAGGAATTAACATTTTTATTGCTTTTTGGGCATAGTTCCACATTGCTCTCCAGAATGAGACCTGTTCACAACTCCACCATCAATGCATTAATGTCCCAATTCTCCCATAACCTCTCCAGCATTGATTATTTTCCTGTTTTCTCATCTTGGCCAATCTGATAGGTGTGAGGTGATATTTCATTGTTTTAATTTGTATTTATCTAATCAATAATGATTTTGAGCATTTTTCATATGATTATATATATATATATATATATAGCTTTAAGGAAGTAAGGATTTATTGAATATTTATCATCCAGTTTCCATCTGTTGCTTTGTTTTTCTGTTATAACAAACAAGATGTCCCTCCTAGGATCATCCCTTATGAATACACCACCTTGTTAATAACTCAAGTCCTTTTTTTAAAAAAAATCTTGATAGCATTTTTTCAAATTACATGCAAAGATAGTTTTGTTATTCACTTTTGTAAAACTGTGAGTTCCATACTTTTCTTTTTCCCTCCTTTCCCTCCACGGTCCCTAAGACAGCAAGCAATCTGATGTGGGAACACAGGCTATTCTAACAGCCATGACACAAATCATTTCCAAGTAAACCGCCACCTGGACAGTATCAGGAACTGGCATGCCGCCCTAAGAGATAAGGTGCGCCAGAGTCCTTGGGAGCTGGACATTTCGCCCCACAGCCCAAGGGCACAAGACACAGCTGTGTTTTACCACCTTCTCCCAATGTACCCCCTTATCCTGTAATGCAAGATGCTACACGTACACCCCGCTTGTGTACACCCCCAATTACCCAATTTTCTTTGTTCCAAACCTAGAAGCTAAGCAGTAATAAAATTGAACTGGAGGCATAAGGCAGTGTTGGCTTGACTCCTTATTCTCAGCTCCCCTCCTGGAGGGAAGTCATTGCTGTGGGCCCCAAGGTGAAGCAAACCACAACAATCTGATGCGATGTTTTTCCTTCATTCTTGAAGAAGACCATGACAGTAGGTAGATGACATCATGACAAGCACATGAATTGCATTTGAGTAATGAGGTGCTGTTCTAAGTCACCAGCCCCACTTTCTCCTCCAGAACCACATGGGTTCAAGGGCTGGCTATGGATCAGGAGGACTGGATATGGCCCTGGATGCAAGGCAGTCAGGGTTAAGTGACTTGTCCAAAGTCACATAGCTAGTAAGTGTCTGAAGCTAGTTTCAAACTCGTGTCCTCCTTTTTCCAAGTTCAGTGCTCTATCCACTGGGCTACCTAGCTGCCCTTTATTTACATATGTGCATTGTGAATGAGAAAGTAAAAAGCAAGAGGGGGAAAAACAAATTTAAAAAGAGCAAATAGTATGCTTTGCTATACATTCAAACTCCATACTTCTATCTCTGGACATGGATGGAATTGTCTCGCAATTGCTTACTGAATTTTATTTGATCTCTGTATTGTTCAGAGGAACTGAGTCTGTCTTAATTGATCATCACACAGTGTTGCTATTGATATATATATATATATAGCATTCTACTGGTTCTGTTCACCCTAACTCAATTTTAGTTCATGAAAGTGATTCTAGGTTTTTCTGAAATCTCTACTCATCATATCTTATAAAAACAATTGCATTCCATTCCATTTATATAACCCAATCTGTTCAGCCATTGTACAATTAATGGGTAACCCTTCAATTTTGAATTCTTTGCCACTCAACAAGTGATACTATGAAATTATTGTACATGTATGTATGTCCCTTTCCCTTTTATGATGTCTTTGGTTTTAATTAATAAAATGTTTTATAGAATTTTCTAGACCATTCAATCAGTTTAGAACTCCACCAACAATCATTTGCTTTCCCCATTTTCTCACATACATTCCACCATTGATCATTCTTATGTTTCTGTCATATTAGCCAATTTGATAGTTGTGTGGTGGGATCTTGGAGTTCCTTTAATATTCATTTCTCTAATCAATAGTGATTTATATGGGCACCTAGGTGGCAAAGTGGATAGAGCAAAAATTGTTTCCCAGTGTTGTCTTTCCTTCTAATCTTGGTTGCATTACTTTTGTTTTTGTAAAATCTGTATAATTCAATGTAATAAACTATTCATTTAGCATTTGATAATATTCTCTTTATCTTGATTAGTCATAAAGTCTTCTCCATATATCTCCTAATTGATTTACGCTATCATCCTTTGTCTAAATAATGTACCATTTGACCTTATCTTCATATTTTTTGAGATGTTGGTCTATGCCTAGTTTCTGATGAACTATTTTCCCAGCAGATTTTGTCAAATGGTGAGTTCTGATCCCAGGAATTGGAGTCTTTGAGTTTACTAGTCTATTATTATAGCTATTTACTACTGTGTCTTGTGTACCTAAACTAATCCACAGATTATCCACTCTATTTCTTAAGCAGTGCCAAATAGGCTTGTTGCTCTATAATGTAGTTTTGGATGTAGCATGGTTAGCCCATCTTCCTTTGCACATTTTTAATTAATTTCCTTGACATTCTTGATCTTATGCTTTTCTTTTTTAATGATATTTTATTTTATTTTTCCAATTTCATGTTGTAAAAGTTTTTCAACTTTTATCCAAATGCATATTCATATTATTAAGTTACATAATTTCCTCCCACCCTCCCTTTCAACTCCACTACCCTCAGTGGCAAACCAACTGCTGAATATTTTCATATACCTTTGAGTTTAACATGTTTATATCTGAGTTTAATATGTTTCTATATGAGGAAATAGGATTAAGGAAAAAGAAATAAAACCATGGGTTAGGAACGAAGAATGTAAAAAAATTTAAAAGTGAATGTAGTGTTCATTTAGATTCTGCTGGGTTTTTTTGTTTGTTTGTTTAGTTTTTCTTCCTCTGGATGTAGATAACATTGCCCATAGCAGGTCTCCTAGGGTTGTACTAGCTCTCTGAACTGCTGAGAGGACTTTGATCCATCAAGGTTGATCAACTTACAATGCTGTGGTTAATGTGTGCAGTGTTCTCTTAGTTCAGTTCCCTTCACTCAGATCAGTTTATGTAATTCATTCAGTGCTTCTCTAGAGTCTAACCATTCCTGGTTTCTTATACAACAATAACATTCCATTATATTCATATACCATAACTTCTTCAGTCATTCCAAATTGATGGGCATCCCCTAAATTTCCAATTCTTTGACACTACAAAAGGAACTGCTATGAATATTTTGGAACATATGGGACTTTTCCCATTTTTTGATTTCTTCTGGATGTATGCCTAGTGTCGGTAATGCTGGATCAAAGGATGTGATCAGTTTTAGTACTCTTTGGGTATAGTTCCATAATGTTCTCCAAAATGGTTGCATCAATTCACAACTCCACTAATAATGCACTGCAGTCCCAGTCTTCCCACAACTTCTCCATCATTGATCATTTTCCATTTTTGTCATCTTAGCTAATATGATAAATGTGATATGATACCTCATGATTGTTTTAATTCTCATTTCTCTAATCAGTAATAACTGAGAATATTTTTTCATATGATTATATATAGCTTAATATTCATTTGAAAACTTTCTATTCATATCCTTTGAACAATTTCCAATTGGAGAATTTAGAAATGAGACCTTTATCAGAACCCCTAACTATGGAAATTATTTCTCAGCTTTATTTTCTAATTTCCAATTCTAATTTTGGCATCATTGGTTTTATTAGTGAAAAACCTTTTTAATTTAATATATTAAAAATAAATCATTTTGCAATTTATAATGTACTCTATTTCTTGTTAGGTCATAAATTTCTCCCCTTTCCATAGATCTGACAGATAGAGTATTGCTTGATCTGTTAAATGGTCTGTAGCATCTCCCTTTATGCCTGAATCCTGTACCCATTTTGACCTTATTTTGGTATGAGGTCTGAGATGTGGGTCTATGTCTATGTCTTCTGTCATACCATTTTCCAGTTTCCCCAACAATTTCTGTCAAATAGTGAGTTCTTATCCCAGAAGCTCCTGTCTTTGGGTTGGTCAAGTAGTAGATTACTGTAGTGGATTATCCTAATCCACTGATCCATTACTCTATTTCTTAATCACTACCAGGAAGTTTTTATGACTGCTGCTTTATAGTATAGTTTTAGATCTGGTAGAGCTAGGCCACCTTCCTTTACATTTTTTTCCCTTGCTATTCTTGAATTTTTGTTGCTCCAGATGAATTTTGTTACTATTTTTTTCTAGCTCAGTAAAATAGTTATTTGGTAATTTGATTGGTATGGCACTGAATGAGTAACTTAATTGGGGTAGAATTGTCATTTTGATTATATTAGTTCAACCTAACCAAGAGCAATTTACATTTTTTCAATTGTTTAGATCTGATTTTTTTGGATAAGAAGTTCTTTGCCTTGGAAAGTAGATTGCCAAATGTTTAATGTAGTCTGCAGTTTCTTTAAATGGAATTTCTATTTCTATCTCTTGCTCTTGAGCTTTGTTATTCCTATATAGAAGTGTTGATGATTTATATGGATTTAATTTATATTCTGCTACTTGACTGAATATGTTCATTGTTTCAAGTTTTTTATATGATTTTCTTGGGTTCTCTAAGTGTATCACCTTCAAAGAGTGAAAGCTTTGCTTTCTCATTCTTTTAATTTTTTTTTCTTGTCTTATTGCTAAAGCTAACATTTCTAATATTTTTGAATAGTAATGATGATAATGGGCCTTCTTGTTTCACCCCTAATCTTATTGGAAATGCTCTGAATTTATCCCAATTTCGCATAATATTTGTTGATGGCTTTGATATATACTGCTTATTATTTTAAGGAAAGGTCCATTTATTCCTATATTTTCTAGTGTTTTTAAAAGGAATGGTGTTGTAGTTTATCAGACTTTTTCAGCATCTACTGAGATAATCATTTTATTTCTGTTGATTTTATTATTGATATGTTCAATTATGTTCATTGTTTTCCTAATATTGAACCATCCCTGCCTACCTGGTCTAAATTCAATCTTATCTTGGTATATTAATCCTAGTAATAATTTGCTGTAATCTCTTTCCTAAAATTTTATTGAAGATTTAGGCATAAATGTTGAATAGGAAGTTTGGTCTATAATTTTCTTTGCTTTGATTTGTCCTGTTTTAGATATCAGCACCTTGTTGGTATCAAAAAAGGAATTTGGCAGAACTTCTATTTTTTAAAAAAAAAAGTTTATATAGAATTGGAACTAACAGTTTCTTAAATGATAGAATTCACTTATAAATCCATCTGGACCTGAAGAGTTTATTGAGGGTATCCTCAAAATCTTTTTCTGAAATTGGGTAATTTAAGTATTTTTTTTCATCTTCTTTTCAATCTGGGCAGTTTGTATTTTTGAAAATACCAATCAATTTCACCCAGGTTATCAAATTTATAGGCATATAGTTTGGCAAAATAGCTCTGAATTATCTCTTTAATTTCCTTCTCCTTGGTAGTTAGTTCACCCTTTTAATACTGGTAATTTGGTTTTCTTCTTTGCTTTTCTTCTTTGTATTTCTTAATCATTACAACCAAAGGCTTTTCTATTCTATTGGTTTTTTCATAAAATGAACTTTTAGTTTTATAAGCTCAATAACTTCTTTGCTTTCAATTTTATTAATCTCTCCCTTGATTTTCAGAATTTCTAATTTGATATTTAATTGGGTATCTTTTTCATCAATTTCCTGGTTATTCTTGATTTTTTTTCCTAAATGAATTCTGTTATTATTTTTTCTAACTCTTGAAAGTAATTTTGGTACTATGATTTAAATGGCATTGAATAAGTAGATTAATTTAGATAGAATTGTCATTTTCATATTAGCTCATCCTAAACATGAGCAATTATTATTTTTCCATTTGTACAGATCTGACATTATATGTATAAAAAGTGCTTTGTCATTGTGTTCATATAATTCCTGGGTTTGTCTTGGAAGGTAGACACCAAAATATTTAATATTTTCTACAACTCTTTTAAGTGGAATTTCTCTTTCTCTTACTGGTGAACTTTGTTGGTCATATATAGAAATGCTGATGATTTATGGGGATTTATTTTATATCCTGCAACTTTGCTAATTTTTAAAAGAAATCTTTTTGGTTGATTCTCAAGGATTCTCTAAGTATACCATCATATCACCTGAAAAGAATAATAGTGCTACTACTTCTTCATTGCTTATACTAGCTCCTTCAATTTATTTTTCTTCTCTTATTGTTAGTGTTAATATTTCTAATATTGTATTGAATTATAGTGATGATAATGGACATCCTTGTTTCACTCCTGATCTTATTGGAAATGGTTCTTACCTATCCCGATTTCAGATAATGCTTGGTGATGGTTTTAGATAGATACTGCTTATCATTTTAAGGAAAATTCCATTATTTCTTATGCTCTTTCTCTGGTGTTTTTATAGGACCTGGTGCTGTATTTTGCCAAAAGCTTTTTCATGATCTAATCAGATAGTTGAATCAAATGATTTTTGGGGTACTTTTCATTGTGATATGGTCAGTTATGCTGTTTGTTCCCCCTAATTTTGAACATCTCTACAATCATGTTATAAATCACATGGGTCGTAATGTATAATCCTAGTAATAAATTGATTCCTTCTTTGCCTTTTTTTTCCAAATATTTTATTTAGAATAGGAATTAATTGTTCTATAAATGTTAGGATGAATTCATTTGTAAATTATCTGACTATGGAGTTTTTAAGGGGGTTTTTGAGTTCAATGGTGGCTTATTCAATTTCTCTTTTCTAAAATTGGATTATTTATGTATTTTATTTGATCTGATAATTTTAGTAATATATATTTTTTCCAAATGTTCATGTATTTTGCTCAGATAGATATATTGACATACATTGAGCAAAATAACTTCAAATTAGTGCATAACTTCATTGGTGGTTAATTCATCATTTTCATTTTTTGATACTGGTAATTTGGTTTTCTTCTGTCTTTTTTTAATCAAATTGACCAAGGTTTTACGGTTTTCTAGTTTTTATTTAAAACTATCTCTTAGGTTTTATTAATTATATCACTTAGCACAGTACTTGGCATATTTACGGTACTTAATAATATTTGTGGTATTGAATGAGAAATTGCCCACTATAGTTGACACTGTACTAAACATGTTACAAGTTTTATCTCATTTAATCCTCACAACTCAGTGAAGTAGGCACTGTTTTTATTCTTACATTATGCCTATATTCCTATATTAGGAAACAGAAACAGACAGAAATTGAATTGTCCTGTCAGGAGGCCTGATCTGAACTCAAACCTACCTGCCTTCAAACAGAATGCTCAATTCACTATATCATCTAGCTACTTCTAAAATACATGTGACACAACAACAAAAAAAGATTTTATCATTATTTTATTTGATTTTTATTGGTTAATAATTTGTTGTTCTTCAACTTTTCATTTTCTATCAATGTTTTTTATTTGAATTTTTTCATTCCTCTGAACATCAAACTTCCTCAGGATAAGCTGATCATTGAAAACTTCATCATCATGCAAATTGATTCAGGTTTTATTCTTCAATACTTCACTTACGTTAGTTGTTTCTTTTCTCTGATTGAAGGACTGAAAGGCAAAGCAAAAAAACAAAAAATCTTCCCAAAGTTTTTCTTTATGAAAGACTCAGAGCTTTCCAGCTTTTTTTACTGTTTTCCATCAGAGGCTCTGATTTCTACTCCAAGGACCTTTATGTTCTCTGCCCCCCCTTGCTTTTCAGTCTCTTTTCATGTGTTTTCCCCAGTGAGTTTATAAGCTCCTTGAAGGTAGGGCTACTTTTCTTTTTCTTTCATTTTTTGTTATTTTTGTTTATTTTTTTCCCCTCAGGTTAGGAACAGTGTCTGTAACATGTTGGGTACTTACAATGTTTTTTTTTAATTTAATTCAAATGCATTGTGACAGATAATTTAGCTACCTATATCTCAGAAGACTGATCCTTTACAGTAGTGATAGCCATAACCTTTAAGGTGTACTCAGTACCTTAGGAAATGACTATTGTGTCTCTCCATTATTCTTTCAGAAAGAAACAAATGGCTCATGGATTGTGTGTATGACAATTTTCACAGGCAAAAACCTAAACTGAAAATCAATGGGACCCAGCTACTTCAGAGAAATAGATACCTCCAGAAAATCAATAGGAGACTCTCTTATCATTAAATAATACTTGCACATGAGAATTGAGAAAAACAGCATTTACTTTTACTTTTTAGTTATTATCAAAGATGTATCTAAGAAAGTAAACTCTTTTGGGTCAGGGAAGAATGAATTCCATATAAATGTGCACAATGTATTTTCCCTATAAAAGACCTGTGAGATGACATTACAGTTACCATTTCCATTTTACAGAGGTGACAACTGAGTCTTAGAGAGAGATTAAGAGACTTGTTCTTGACCTCATAGTTAGAAAGCATAAGGGCTATAATTCAGTTCTAGTTTTATGTCTATTCTTTTCACTCTATTTCCATTCCCAAGGGAAAAAAGCATAGGAAATAAGTTGTGAAGTGTTCAAGGTAGAAGTACTCTATAAATAAAATGAGTCTTAGTGATCTCTGTATCATCTTGTTCTCAACTATGTACTTTTCTTCTGTTTTTGTGCTTTCTCCTGTATTACTTTTTCTACTTTTTTTATAATAATCTGCAAGGATTTCGCCAAATACTTAAGATCACAAAGATGACAGGAAAAATAAAAAGAAGATTTATTTTTAAAAAGCTAAAAGTAAAGAATAAGAAAAGAATAAGACTTGAATAAAGAATAAGATTTGAACTTATGAAAGACTAAAGGGACCACCTAACAATTCCAATTCTAGATCTATATCCAGAAGAAATCATAAAAAAAATGAGAAAAGGCCCACATGTTCCAGAATATTCATAGCTGCTCTTTTTGTAGTAGCAAAGAATTGGAAACTGAGGGGATACTCATAAATTGGGGAATGGTTAAGCAAATTACAGTACATGAATAATATGGAATATTATTATTTTATAAGAAACCATAAATGGTCAGACTCTAGAGAAATATGGAATGAGTTATAGGATCTGATGCTGAGCAAATGGAGCAGAACCAAGAGAACATTGTACACAATAACAACAATATTGTGAGATGATCAGCCTTGATAGAAGCAGCTCCTCTCAGCACTTCAGAGAACTAAGACAGTTCTATATTTGACCGGCTATGGACAATGTTATCCCCATCCAAAGAAAGAAAAACAAAACAAAACAAAACAAAACAAAACAAAAGAAATAAAACACACACACACACACACACACACACACACACCAAAAAAACCATACCTTCAGAATCTGATGAACACTTTATTAAAAAATATCTCTTAGGTATCTCTTTCCCTTAATCCTAATTCCTCATAGTGAAAATGGCTAGTCTGTAAACGTGTTTATCAAAAATATGTTCTGTACAATGCTTACCTGACTGCTAAAAGCTGAGGGGAGGCAGGTGGGGATTCTGGAAGAAAATTTTGTAACTTAAAAATTTACATGTACATATGAATGAAAAAACAAACAAATAAATAAATAGCAACTAAAGGGATCATTCCTATCAATGAATAGATAATCCAAATCTTTGCACTCCAGAAGGTAGTTTGTTGCTCATGATGGTAATAACCTTTATAACAGCCTCAGTTAACACAATTGGTATAAAGATCCAGTTTCAGAGATTCTGCAATAAATAATCTGGAAGATAAAGCCAGTTTATATAGCACTCCATATAGAGAGAAAGATTCAAAGCTCTGGTCTTATTTCTGTATTAGATGCAAGTCTCAACTTTGAACTTTGTCCTTAATTTTCAAAGTTTCCTAAGGCTCAGAAAGTTTAAGTGATTAGCTCATATCTGGAAATGCAAACCATATAAATTTTAAAATTGCATACTGCCCCAAATTACATACTGAGGAACATTTAAATTAAAAGACATATTAAGAATAGAAGTGAATTATCTTATTTTCTGCTAAGAAATTTTCTCCCCTCTCTATAGGAAAGATACTGTTTAATTTATTTTTCTAAAATAATGTTGCCATTTAGAAATCCTGTTAGGTATCTCTGTTGAATGCTCTCCCACAACCAATTTTTGTCACTTAATACATTTTATTTTATATTCTATGACTTTTGATGATGAGTGGTTGGTGGATATTAATCAGCTTAGAAACCTACTGATCTTTATTACAACAGTTTATGAAAGTCTTCTCTTCCATGGTCTTACATATCTGTTAGGTATGGTATTGTTATTATCTAGTTAGTATTCTATCACAGAAAATTGAATTTGGTGCTACAGAAGATTTGTAACTTAAAAATGGAAGGATAGAAAGTTTGCTCAGAGGGTTACTGCAAAGCTGACATTTCCAAGAAAGCCTATTTTTTGTAGCAATTGAAGTTTGAAAGTAATTCATATATTAAAAGATACTCACAGATGTTGAACACCAAACAAATTTATCATAATTCATGTGTTATCTAGGTGAAGGTAGAAGGGGCTAAATGGCAAACTCCTACTTTTCATCTTTTTTTCCCTCTCTTTAACTCCTGTCTCAAGGCTCTATTTCACCTCTGCTTTCAAATAGAATACACTTTAACTGTGCTTCAATGTATCCAAAATATTACATTAAGTAGATTAGGTTTTTTTTTAAAACTATATTGCACTTTTGGAGCAAAATCAATAATTCAAGTGGTGTACTCTATAAAAAGATACATGCTTACACAGATGGGAAATGGAACGAGAATTTCACAAGTCTCACAATCACCAATGGTTCTAGACACAATGGTTTAGTAGGACTTTGTTGAGTTTGTTCCTATTTCCCTTCTCTGTCTTCATTTTTTGCAGCCCATAACATTTAATCGTGAGGTCCAGTTCTCTACCTTCAAGAAATTGATCTGACAACTCCAATGGACATTATGTTAGCTTTGGAAGGAATATTAGAATTATCAAAAATCAGTTGAAAAGAGCAAAGTTTAGTGCAAGCAAATGAATTTCTTTAAGGATAGGTAAATGGTTCAATGATGGGATCTTGATTTTGGAGGATTTTTCCCTTTCAATAGTTTTTTAAGTTGTAACTAAGAAAAGAAGCCATAGGATGGGGACAAGAGTAAATGCCTTAGTCAGGTGGTACTAGGAAAGAATCCAAATTCATATCCATGTATAATATGAACCAGTTTACCTAATTCTCCTGAAAATGAGAGGATTTTGAGAGTGTTCTCTTATCTTTTCCCCCCATATCCTTCCTTAGAACTGTAATTTTAAGTTTTCCCCTTTATGGGTTGCTCTCACTAAACATCAAATTTTATTCCACCTTTATAAACATGATGGGAGTATTGAGTTGTGAGTGTGACTATTTGAGAGCAGGACTTTCTTTTGCCTTTTTTGTATCACCAGTGCTTGGCATAATATATTGTAGGCACACATGGTAATGATCTGTCAAGTCCCCCACTTCCTGAAAAGAGTTCTGAATCTTTAGAAACAATTTTGAGGGCAGACAGGCAAAGAAATAGTTTTACCCTTTCTCATAGCCTTTAAAAAATAAACAAAGAAAATCAAATAAATGAATGATAAAGGTTACAATCAATTATAAGATTGACTTATTAATTTTCTCTTCCTGGTAAAATGACCTGATACTGGATGCTAATTTTGTTCCTAGTTCAATTGTGTGGCTAAGCAAAGCTCAAAACTATTTAGTATCATGTCTTTATATGTTGGATTAGCCAATTACTCAGATCATTGCTTTCTCCCTTATTCCTTCTTTCTTATCTCAGAAAAAGAGAGGAAAAATCATGTGACAAAAGTCTTTCTCTTTTTGATGGATAAGGGAGGACTATTATTCTTAGAGGTACAGATGTAAGGAAAAATCTTTTGAAATTGCCCTACAAATAACATCCATAAAGAATAGTGAAAAACTAGTGGATAAAGCACTGGCCCTGGAGTCAGGAGTACCGGGGTTCAAATCCGGTCTCAGACACTTAAGAATTACCTAGCTGTGTGGCCTTGGGCAAACCACTTAACCCCGTTTGCCTTACAAAAACTTTAAAAAAAATAGTGAAAAGGACCAGGGAGTTCTATTGGTTAAGTTGTGACTGAAAGAAGAGAGGAAGGTTGAAAAAGTACAGCAATATCAAGGATTAAAAATCTAATTGACTTTGTGACCAGGAATGATCATTACCTAGGCTTTTGGTATATACTCTTTATCTAAGACCTTAAGCAGGTTACAGAACAATCCAATGGCACAATCCTTCCCAGAGGCACAAACAATAAGGGGAAAGCAATTAGGCAGTTAGTCTGCAGCCACAGATAATCAGATTCCTCAGAGTCTCCTCATCCTAATACAATGAGATCTTGCCTGACCCTCTTGCTTAAAAATTTTGCTGCTATATTGGGAATTCTTACATACACTAAGAATAGTGGGGTAGTAACATTAGAGTTGATGACATTAAGGGCTTAACCACTGTAAAATTAACTGGTTAGATTTGCTATGATACTGCTCATGGTTGATCATGCCAACAATTTTTATCATTCTGAGCTCTTCAGGATGTTAAAAGAAAGTGGAAGTATTTCCATGGTGGTAGTGGACCTTCCCTCTTGGGCTTTTAACACTTAGGACAGACCATCTACTTTGGGGAAGTACTTTCACTAATAGAATTTCTAGGAGATACAACTAAAGACATAGCTCATTTGTTTCCTATCTCCCTGTGGATTGGTGGTTCACTAGTGGAACATGTATGGAAACCCACAAAATGCTGTTATATTTTTTCAGATCCCTGGTACCTCAAGTACCAGTGACTCTGTAGATAGCCAAATTAGCCCCGAAATAATTACGTTGGGGCTAGATTTTGAATTAATTGATAACAGCAGTTCAATTATTCTGACTAAACACCACTTTAGCCACGTCCCATCAGTTTTCAGAGCAAGTGCTAAAAATGCATTTCATTTTCCTCCCTTTCTTCCAGAACAACCAGTTTTATAGTCAAAGGATAAGTGGTAGTTTAGGAAACTGAAGCCCAGAGGTTTGACTTTCTTCTTCTGTCATATGATAACTAAAGGCAGCCTAACAGTAGAAGAGACTATTTTGCAAAAGATATGTATCATCTATCTATCTATCTATCTATCTATCTATCTATCTATCTATCTAATCTATCTATATACATATATGTATATACATATATCTTTTTCTCATAAATCAACTACCTAGATTCATAGTAAAAGAAAGTATGGAAAATTTAATGACATTGTATACTTCTAGGTTTTTTGCAGTTTTTAACCTAATAAAATAGCTATATTTAATATTTTTGTAGTTTATTGACTTTTGAAGGGTGGACTGGGGAGTATAAGAATGTGTATGTGTATGTGTGTGTGTGTGTGTGTGTGTGTGTGTCCCCAGAACTTTGATGCCTTACACTTAGTGGGTGCTTCATAAATGTTTGACAAATTTAATTGAAGAATCTCTTGTTTCAATGATATTCACGTTCTTTCCAAATACCGAGATCATAATTTCCTACTGAGATGACAAAATGGGAACCTCTAAACTCAGGGTTTCAACCTCTGGTTGATGTTCATTAATCAAACATGACCTTAGAAAAGTTACTTAAATTTTTTTAGAACTTTTGTTTCCTCACCTATAAATTAGAATAAAAGTATTACAAAAGGTTATTGCAAGGTTTCAATAAGAAAGTTGTGTAAATACTTGACAAATCTTACTGGTTTATATAAATGCCAATTGTTCTTATAATATATGATCTTCAGGAGCTGTTGATGAGGCCAAAAATGTTGATCACTTGTTGGACAGCCCTCTAATCATAAACCTCTCTGAATTTGACCCTCAGAAAACAGAGTAGATGTAACAATACTCAAGTCCTTTACAGCTTGGAAGGATTTTCCAGGAAAAAAAATTTCTATTATTCAAGAACTCAAAGTTATCTCTATGACATGCTAAGGCACTGACATGAGACTTTAATAAATTCAGGGACACAGGGATAAATGAGGAGAAATAGTTTCAAAAGGTTTTCCTTACAACATTCTGAGGGATAGTGCAGTATTATCTTCACAATTTTAAAGAAAAGGATATTGAGCTTTAGGAAGATTATGTAACTTAACCATGACCACATGGTCAACATATTGGGAAGCTGCAATTTGACTCTGAATCTCATGATTCCAAGTTAGTCAAAAAAAAAATTTAAGCCTAACTATATGTCAAGTATAGTACTAGACTTGGGAAATATAAATTATTAGGACAGTGGAAAGTATTCTCAGGAGGAAAAGTTTACTAGCTGGGAAGGGAAATTGTAGTTGGATTGTAATATCTGTGGAAGTGATTATATGTAAAAATTAATTTATTATCCAAGATTGAAGGGTATGGACACTTATTGTAAATTCACAATTATTGTATTAAATTTTAATTTAATTAACAAAATTTACAGTGTCATTATAATGGGAAAATATATTAGTTTCTATTTAAATGAATCTTTAAAGCTTATAAAATAACAAATAACCTGAAATGTCAATTTTTTGTTGATATTGACATATAATTATAAATAACATAAGGCATGGGATTTCTTAAAAGTAACAAAGGCGATTTATAATGAAAACAATTTATCTTTGAAATCATAAACTCTGATGTATATTATTCATGCAAATGCAAAAATCACAATTTAATCCCATCTTTGTATTGAAAGAACTTTATTTTAAAAAAAATTTGAATCATAAGAGTCTAATTTACCCCAAAAAATTTATGGAGTCATGAATGGAAAAAGAATAATTTTTCTAATATGAGTAAAACTATATTATATTGATTTTGCAAATAAATTGAACATATAGAAAGTTTATGTTGATATACTTTATGTATGTCAGAACTACAAAGACACAAAATGTGCCTTTTTTCATGAAAACAATTTTTTTCAAATCACACTCAAAATTCAAAGTAATGCATGTCTTACACAAATAGATAAAAATAGGAAAAGAATAATATATCTCAAATTTTGATAGTTGAAATAGTGTACTCAAGACAATTCCTTCTTTCCCAACTCCCTAATTCTAAATAACAGTATCTTAGAAAAGGAAAGAAGAGGTTTTTGTACCAATTTTTTTCTGCCATTGTAAATGTGTATATTAAAGTAGAGGGTGGATAAAAGTTGGTATTGGTTTGAAGAAAAAAGAGGCCAATTTTTCTTGGCAACAATTACAGCAACACTAGTGCCAATTTTGTCAATGTAGAAACCGCCACTTCCTCTTAAGAATTATTATGAAAGCTGCCAAGATTCAGTAATAAAAGAATAATTTAAATGATTTTCCTCAATTGTGGTCAGAATAAAGGAGGGGCAAAATGGCATGAAGTGGGAAAAAAGTAGGGAAATTATTTTTCTTCTTTAAAAGTATGTAGAAAAATATACCAGGATAGTTTGTTATTCTTTTTTGAATATATCTTTATATATTTTTAAAGGTCCATGTTTTTATTTAAGTGTCTTTCCCTTCCACCCCCTCCAAAAAAATAGAAGATTCAAATTGCTGTGTGCCTCAGTTTTGTGAATTGGAATGACCAAAAATAAAAATAAAATAATTACCAACTCATGGTCCAACTTTTCCTCTGGAACCTTTTGGCACAGATGACCTTCATACAGACCATCTTTCTAGTCCTTTTAGCTTGGAATGATTGTGTCTAGTTTTGAATAGTCACAGAAGACCATGGTCACTTCCTTGAAAAATCAGAATAGGATTTTAGATGAGACACTTTTGAATACTAAAGGTAAATTTGTCTTTATAAGTCAAGAATGAAACATTTTCTAAAAGGTTGAGTTGTCACACAAAGACTGAGTAGGGGAAAGGGTTAAACAACAATATTATTGGAATATAGGACACCCTTTTAGTCTTTTTCCTTTTCCTCATTCTGGAAAAGTGTATTTCATTCATGTTTTCATTCATCTTTTATTGCATGGCTACAATATTTATAGTATTATGCTTGACCCTGAAGGAAATACAATACTGAGATAGTCCCTGATCTCATGAAACTTTTAATCTAATTGAGGAAATGAGATGTGCATACATATTTTAAAAAAAGGTATTCAATAAAATATAAAGTAATGTGGTAAAATCTAAGTGATAGCTGAGATCAAGATAAGTAAAGATGTTTGTCCTTCATTCTTGAAGAAGACCATGGATATGAGTGAGGAGAAGCTATGCTAAGTCACCAGTCTGGCTTTCTCTTCCAGAGTCATCTGGATCCAATGACCAGCTATGAGTCAGGATAACTGAATATGGCCCTGGATGAAGGGAGTCAGTGTTAAGGTGACTTGCCCAAGATAACACAGATCTTAATTGTCAATTGTCTGAGGTTGAATTCTAACTCCAACTAACTCCTGGATCATTGATCTATCCATTGCATCACTTAGTTGCCCTTAGATGAGTAAAGAGAAAGATATTGGTAGTTAAGCAAACAACTATGAACATAATGCAGCATAAATAGATGTGATCTCCAAATAAGGAGGCAAAACCCTTCCTTGTTCTGCTCAGAAAACATTTGACATGATGTTTTTAGTTCTTTTTGTAATATTTTAGGAAAGGTAAAGACAAATTGAGAGATTTTTAATGGGGAGACCAGATACCACAAAGGAGATATACAAAGAATTTGAAAAAGAATGAGAATCTACATGACCTGGTATAAATCACTCAACTTCTCTTAATCATCGTTTCTTTATCTGTAAAGTGAGGTGGTCAGTATTCTATTTTGTTCTACTTGGCCTCAAAATTGAAGAATTAGAAGCAATAGATAGAAGTTTGCAGAGATGTAGAGTTTAAACCAGCTTATAGCCAAACTTTCAATCAACAAAAACTGATTGAAAGTAGAATGGTTTATTTCATAGGGCATTGAACTATCTTCACATGATCACTTGCCAAAAAGCATTATTGACAGTATTCCTTTGGAGATAAACATTGGACTAATTGGCCCCTGAAGTCTTTTTCAAATCCAAGATTCTGTGATTCTGTGAAGTTATTTCAGTCTTGCCTGTGGCACACAAAGGCCTTGTACCAGCCATGACATCAGCTACAATCACAACTTCAACCATACAAGGCTCTACTCATTCATTGCCAGTAAATGCTATTCATTTCCCTGACTATGCCACTTTGATCATACTATAGTTTAAGGTATAATAGAAGTTATTCTAGCTCTTCAATAAAAGAAGTTCAGAGCCCAAAGAGATTGTTTCTGCCTACAATGGTCATGAATAGCTTAATTGAGGAGGTTGCATTTGATATGGGCCTTGAAGGGTGGGAAGGATTTCAATAAGCAGAGCTAGGAGAGGAAACAGAAAGGAAAGAGGAGAGTTGGGACATTGTAAGAAATTCAGCAAAATGAGTAGATTTTTAAAAGCAGAAGGAAAGAGGTCAGCATGACTATAGTTGGAGTCAGTGATGAGAAAAGGCATTAGTTTGCCCAAGAACAGAAATGGAACCCTGTGGATTACTCTCTCATGAAAGCTTTGAACTTTTACCGCAATGCATGAAAATTGTCATCACAAAAGTGAGTTACTACCTGCTATAGAGATGGAATTTTTTGACTTTAAAATATATGCTTATACAGTATCTTTCAAGGTATCCCAAGTCCTTCTGTGTTATAACCCAAGTGACTATCTACCTTAGTGACTTCTATTCCTAATTCTATCTAGATTTTGTGGTATGAATATTTAGAGAAGTAGAGAGAAATCTAGCTATATGATCCTATGCAAGTCACTTTACCCTATTTCCCTGAATTTCTTCATTCGAAAAATTAGATGTAGAAGGAAATGGCTAGACATTATAGTATCTTTGTCAAGAAACCCTAAAGAGGGACACAACAGAACAACAACTGAGCAACAAGTGTGGGGTCAGATTGTGAAGGGCCTTGATTGAAGGGCAAGATTTCCAACTTTAAGAGGCAATGGAAAAAAAATTTGAACAAAAGAGTGATATAATCAACAAGACTTCTAACAATACAGAAGAAACTGCAGGCAGTAAGAATAGTTATTTGGCAACTGCAGTCTCAGCATGAGTTCATAAAGAATAAGAATAGTAAAAGTGAAAACAGAATTGAGAGATTCATTCATGTGTGATCAGTATGTGCTCAAAAGTAGTTTACTCCTCCTGACTTATGAAAGAATAAATTCTATCATTCATTGTTAGAAAAATGAAAAATTATTAGAGGTTACAATTTTATGTTCTGTGAAAATTTTCAACAATTGATGTCTTAGATGGCATTCCTATTGTTAAACATGTGCCTTATAAAAGTACCATAATTTGAAATTTCAGGTTCATATTGAACAGCACAAGATGAACTTTATAATATAGCTGGATGACTTATTCTTAATCTACTCTAATTCCATTCTTATTCTCATTGAATGCAATCAAGCTGACAAGTTTTTCTACAGTAGTAGAAGAAACTGCTACCAAATGTAGGGAATATTTTTCTATTTCTTTCTGCAACTCAACAAATATTTATTAAGTTACCACTAAGTGAAAGAATGATTGGTTTCATTGCAATGCATTTTTCAATTCAAACACATTTGCATTCTGACATGGCAATGAACATTGAGTCAACAACTGATGATGGTGGCAAAGATGACTGACCCTAAGAAAAAGCAAAAAATCTACCTTGATCTAAAAGGCAGAATATATGCATGTTCTTTTTGTAAATATGAATAAATATAACAAAATTTAAGGACAACTCTTCTGAATGAGTTTGTTTCTATATAACATCTTAATGTTTAATTATTGGACAGCAGTATTTCATTACAGTGCAGGTGGGCAGTGCATTACTCAACATGGAATCAGGAAAACTTCTATTCCTGAGTTCAAATCTGACCTCAGGTATATGTTAATTGTGCAAGCCTGGGCAACTCCTTAACTCTTTTGTCTCAGTTTCCTCATTTGTAAAATGAGATAGAGAAGGAAACAGCAAACCACTACTGTACCTTTGTCAAGAAAGTCCCAAATAAGGTCATGAAGAGTCTCATATGACTGAAAAATGACTGAACAATATCAATTACAGATTCCTTCACTAGAGTATGATATAAACTTTCCCTTTGAGATTGCCTTCTATTTACATTTTGTAAATATATATATATATATATATATATATATATAATTTGCAAAAATGCTTACTTGAACAGTCTCCCCCAATAGAATGATAGAATGTAAAATTATTAGAGGTTGCATTTTTATGTTCTGTGAAAATTTTCAACAATTGATGTCTTAGATAGAAGTTCTATTGTTAAACATCATTTTTCCCCTTTCTTTTAATCCCCAGCACTTTACACAGTGTCTAGGCCATAGGGTTAAGTAAGTAATTTTTCAGTCACATGTCTGACTCTCTTAATGACCCCATTTGGGATTTTCTTCACAAAAATGCTTGAGTAATTTGCCATTTTCTTCTCTAGCTCCATTTACAGATGAGGAAACTGAGGCAAATAAGGTTTAATGACTTAACCAGGATTATACAGGTAGTAAATGTCTGAAGCCAGATTTGAATGCATGAAGATGAGTCTTCCTGATTCCAAGTCCAGGACTCGATCCACTGTGCCACTTAGTTCTAGTCCATAGCTGTCCATTGCCCTAGCTCTCTGAAGTGCTAAGAGGAGCTGCTTTCATCAAGGTTGATCATCTCACAATGTTATTGCTAATGTGAAAATTGTTCTCTTGGATCCTGTAAGTCATTCCATTCTTCTCTAGAGTCCAACCATTTATGATTTCTTATAGAACAATAATATTCTATAAAATGTATGTACCATAACTGGCTTAGCCATTGATGGGCATCTCCTAAATTTTCAGTTCTTTGCCACTGAAAAAGAGCTGCTATGAATATTTTGGAGCATGTGAGGTTTTCCCATTTTTTATGATTTCTTTTGGATTTAGACCTAAAATTAAAATTGCTGGGTTTGAGAGAATAAATATTCTTATTAGTCTTTGGGCGTAGTTTCATAATGTTCTCCAGAATGGTTGAATCTCTTCACAATTCCACCAGCAATGCATCAGTGTTCCAATCCTCCCACAACCTCTCCAGCATCGATCCTTTTCCTTTTTTCTCATCTTGGCCAATCTGATAGGTGTGAGGTGATACTTCCTTGTTGTTTTAATTTGCATTTCTTCAATCAATAATGATTTGGAGCATTTTTTCATATGATTATATACAGTTTCAATTTCTTCATTTGAAAACTATCTGTTCATATCCTTTGACCATTTATCAATTGGGGAATGTCTTGAACCTTATAAATTTAATGCAATTTTCTATATATTTTAGAAATGAGACCTTTATCAGAAATAATTATGAAGGTTGTTTCCCAGTTTTCTGCTTTCCTTCTAATTTTGGCAGCATTGATTTTATTTGTGCAAAAACTTTTTAATTTAATATAGTCAAAATCATTTTGATGTTTATAATGTTATCTAATTCTTGACTGGTCATAAATTTATCCCCTTTCCATAGATCTGATAGAGTATTTCTTGGTTTATTAATTTATTGATGGTGTCACCCTTTATGTCTAAATCCTGTACCAATTTTGAGCTTATTTTAGTATAGTGTGTGAGATGTGGGTTTATGCCTAGTTTTGCCATACTGTTTTTCAGTTTTCCCAACAATTTTTGTCAAATAGTGAGTTCTTATTCCAGATGCTGATATCTTTGGGTTTGTCGAACAGTAGATTGCTGTAGTCATTTACTGCAGTTTCTTTTGAACCTATCTTAATCCACTGATCCATTAATCTATTTCTTAACCAATACCAGACAGCTTTGATGACTGTTGCTTTATAGTTTTATAACTGGTAGAGCTAGGCTTCCTTCCTTTATATTTTTTCCATCCCTTGCTATTCTTGCCCTTTTGTTGCTCTAGGTGAATTTTGTTATTAATTTTTCTAGCTCAGTAAAGTAATTATTTTTTAATTTGGTTGGTATGGCACTGAGGGTTGAATTATCATATTTGTTAGTTTGGCTTAACTATAAGCAATTGACATATTTCCAATTATTTAGATGTACCTTTATTTGGGTGAAAAGTGTTTTATAATTATGTTCATACAAGTTTCCTATTTGATCATGGTGTATAATTCTAGTAATAACTTCCTGTAGTCTCATTGCTAATATTTGTTTTAAGATTTTTGCATCAATATTCATTAGGGAGATTTGTCTGTAATTTTCTTTGCTTTGGTTCTTATGGGTTTAAGTATCGGCACCATGTTGGTGTCATAAAAGGAGGTTGACAGAACTCCTTCTTCTCTTATTTTTTTTAGTTTTAGTAGAATAAGAATTAATTTCTCCTTAAATGTTTGGTAGAATTCACTTGAAAATACATCTGAAACATTGTAGTTGTTTTTCACAAAACTGATGTAAAATTCCAGCTATTAATAGTAAACACAATGGTTTTGAGCTGAAGTAATCATATTTTCCATGATTATAACAGTGTCCTTATAAGGAAACCCATATAAAATCACTGGCCATATAATTTCCTTTACTACCAGTTTAAGTCTGTATACTTTACAGGAATTATTAGATTGAACATGTGATTTTGCCCAGTGATGAACCACTGACTA
This sequence comes from Macrotis lagotis, assembly GCF_037893015.1. NCBI lineage: Eukaryota > Metazoa > Chordata > Mammalia > Peramelemorphia > Peramelidae > Macrotis > Macrotis lagotis. The sequence goes on from NC_133666.1 coordinate 484,738,697, forward strand.
ACAATATTTAATCTTCTTCCAAATGCATTTATGCTTTTAATATAGTTAAAGACTCTTAGTGCTAAAATTGCTCCACTTTTTCCTGAAGTAAAATGAACCATCTTTATGTTGGCTGATACCTATCCCTTCAAAAAATCATTTATATTTTAATAAGGCATAAATCCCAAACAAATGGTAGGGCAAAAGTTAGTGCCAGGCAAATGAGACTTTTACCAAGGCATTGATAACTGGAACAGCCAGCTATGTGCTTCTTCCTTTATGATATGTGCTTCTTACACACACAAAAAAAATATATTATACAATCCTTAATTTAAAATATTTTATTGCTTAAAATTCTAATCATCTAAGCATTCTTTAAGTTGTCACTTTAAAATTTTTTTAAGTTGTAACTCTTGTTGGTGGAGGATCTTGCTTCAATATTGACGGATGCTGACTAATCAGGGTGATTGTTGCTGAAAGTTAGTTGGATATAGCAATTTCTTAAAATAAGAAAACAATAAAGTTGGCCACATGGATTGTCTTCCTTTCATTTGAATATTTAGGCTTATTAATTGACCTAATTTCACTACTATTGTATCAGTGAAAAGAGAGGCAGAGGAGGAGAAGGGCTGAAGAGCAGGTTGATGGATCAGAGCATACCCAGTATTTATAGATTCAGTTCACCATCCTATATGGTCTTGATTTATGGCACGCCAAATTATAAACAGTAACATCACAGATCACTGATCACAGAATCACCATGACAAATATGATAATAATGAAAAATATTAATTATTGAAAGAATGACCAAAATGTCATACAAAAACATAATATGAGCACATGCTGTTAGATAAATGACACTGATAGACTTGTTAGACTCAGAAGTTACCACGAACCTTCAATTTGTTTTTTAAAAAGAATAGTAACAACAAATACAGTAACTGCAAAGCAACAATTAAGCCAAGGCAATAAGAGAAGGTATGCCTAAACTTCTCGTGACTTCGTTGTGATACTCCCTTCATTGGGGTGATCTAGAACAGAACCTGTACTATATTGAGGTATGACTGTATGTAACATGACAGCATTCAAATAGATTTTGTCGGACTTAAATATCTGACCTTATCTGATATGATAGATGTAGGAAACATAAATGTAAGATCCTTTACTTGGATTCCAAAAATCAACTTCACAAGTCCTGGATAAAGGAGATATAGTTAGACAATTTCAAATAGAAAAAAATAAAAACCACTACAAAACAAAAACAAACTGAAGATTTTAATGGAATGAAACTCAATTTTAGGCAATAGTTTGGCAAGTCCTGACAAAAAGCTCATGTGATCCAAGTAGGCAGAATTAAGAGAATATTAATATCCAGATGGAGAGAGGGAATGGTGCCACTATACTCTGCCTTGATAAATACATAATTAGATGCCACAGTAGGTAGAATGTCAGCTTGAAGTTACAAGGACCTGAGTTCAAATTCAACCTCAGACACTTACTAGCTTGGGGCAGGTCACCTAACCCTGATTTTCTCACATCCAGGGTCATTATATCTAGCCACCGGACCCAGATAGCTCTGGAGGAGAAAGTGAGACTCAAATTTAATTCATGTGCTTGTCATGGCACCAATTCCCTGATGTCATGGTCATCTTCAAGAATGAAAGATAAACATCATCATCATGTTCTTCTTTCCAAAAGTATTCCAGAGACCATTGTCACTATGTTCTTTTATTCTTCTACTAGTCTGTGATTTTGTGGTTAAATATGCAATATAAAAAATGAGGATGCTTTTTTCTGATCTCATCAGATAATCAAACAAGAAGAAATAGGTTTCTATCTAAATAAAGAACCAGTTCTTAGATGTAGAATTCAGTTTTGGCTGTAAAATGATTAAACTTTGAAAACACTTATCAGAGAATATCCTGGAATACCCTTTTCTCAAGGGCCATCTCCCAAAACCTATATATTAAATTAGTTATAATTATTGACCTTTCTAAATATTGGATAGTGGGCTGATTAACTTCACTTTCAATTCTATATTTCTTACTTAAAACTAAAGTCTGTCTATGATCACTACTTGATTTGTCATATTACAGTATTAATCATGGTGACAATGAATAAATAACCTTAAATAAAATTTATTGATACTAGAAGCTTTGTGTTCTTATGATTCTTTACTTACAATTCAGGGATCATTCCTGGCAGTGTAGTACATTCTCTAACATAAATGGGACATTTTGCTTGAATTTTTCTATATTCCCAACCAAATATTACCAGAGGATTTGAGCTAGAAATTCTTTCTTTGGTCCTTTTTGATTTTACCTTCATTGATTGAAAAAAAAGTCTAAGAAACTATGAAACCCAAATCTTCTTGACCATAAAGAAATTGACCTGAAGAATCCAAATCATCAGAATCAACACTTCCGAGCCCTTGTGATGAGGGTGATGGTGACGATGTTTGTTGAAGAAGATCATGACATCAGGTAAGTGATGTCATACCAAGTACATGAATTAGATTTGAGTGAGGGGTTGCTGTGCTAAGTCACCAGCCTTACTTTCTCTTCCAGAGCTACCTGGATTCAATGACCAAATGTGGATCAGAATGAATGGAGATGGCCCTAGATATGATGCAATCAGAGTTAAATGCCTTGCCAAAGGTCACACAGCTAGTGTGTCAAGTGCCTGAGACCAGATTTAAACTCCTGTCCTCCTGAATCCCAAGTCAATGCTCTACATTGCACCGCTTAATCCTACTGCTGTTAAGCCTAGCCCTCCTACATAGTATGCCATACTTCAAGTCTGCAAAAGAATTGTTCTTTGGTGATTCCTCATGAACCTGACATGCAGAGTAAATAAAAGTTCAAATCTTTGTATTGGTGATGTAGCATATAAAACCAAATGTTAAGCATATAGATCTATTACTTTATAAACCTCTAATAAATATTAATGCATGTGGGAAAAGATGTTTTGCCTTAAATGAACAAATAGTGCACAGCTCTTATTTTAGTTAAAAGAACAGGAATGATATGCAAATTCATATCCATGAGACACATTTGCTATGTAATCCAGGCTACAAAAGAGAAGTAAATATGATTTACAGGATAGTGATTTCTGGCCATGATATCAAAATGAAGAGAAGGGAATTCAGATGAGAATTTGGATTTTTTTTCTAATATTTCAGATGTTTTAAATTTCAAGCACTACCACAAAGTAAAAATAATGAGTAGATAGCAAATAAAAATACCTTAATATTTTTAATTTGCTATGTAATGAGTAGGGCTTATCATTTCATGTAAATGACTATATTTTTATTGTAGGTGATCAAAAAACTGTCAGCAACTGGCTTAAGGTCTATTATATACATATATATATATACATATATATATATATATATATATATATATATATATATATGAAAGCCAGCTTAGTAAGGAATTAGAGTTTGACTACTTTGGCTGCAAATGCAGCAGACCACAGCATATCAAAGACTTCTTATCCTGTGTGATTCTTGTCTATGACTTGTCATAAATCATGAAAATTATTGCAATATTTGATTCCTTTTCTTAATTTTTTAAGATTTTTTGGAAAATAGCACAATGTAATTTTGGATTTCACCCTTATTACATAATTGTTCAACTCTTTTTCTAGTAACAATGTCTTTTTGTACCACATCTGGAATCTAAGTTATCATTGGCAATATTCTACTGTCTGCTTGCACCCACAATGGAATTTTCATTACCATTGGTCACTTGCAATTCTGAATTTTTTTTTAGATCACAGATTTCTAAGAGTCATAGTCATCCTTTATCCAGAATAAATTAGATAAATTTATTAGGAGAAATAACAATATGAATAGATAAAAGTATGAATTATAGAATATTTTAATGAAGTATTATACTTTCAAGTATATCTAGGAACCTAAAGTAGGCAAGGAAAGCCATATAAGTACTGATCAAGACCTTTTATATTAAATTTGTCATTTACAATTACAATGTTGTAATTATTAGTTCATTTCCAATGGATGTTCTCTATTCTTAGATGATTTTCCTTCATACATTCAACCTTAAAGGCAAACTGCTTAATTGAGTATTCCTTAAACAAAAATTGACATCTCATTTCTCTTTCTAAAACTACTTAGACTACATCTCTCAACACAATTACTTCCTAGAATCCTTAAATTCCATCAAGTCTCAATGGATATGACACATTCATAGGTTCAAAGCATCTTTTGCTACATAAATATTTTATTCCCTGTATGATTCTTATATTTGTACATCTCACCCTTATAAAATATGAAATTATGTTATCCATAATAAATGCTTTGTTTAACTGAATGAATTTAAAGAAGTATAGCAGCTATTTCTCAGACTATTTCTAAAGTGATCTGACAGTTTGATGCATAATCTTTCTTGATTAATTTATATTGTCTCTGAAATTTGCTTGAATAAATAAATTCCAAATCTTAAGAGTCTAGATTAATGAGCTTTTATTGTGGTCTTGATTAGGGCATACCCATAAAATATGTTAAGTATTTACATGGTGTGAAAGTTGTCATTTGGAACTGTAGTTGTAAATAATGATATTCATCAATTACTAGCATTAATTTTTAAATGAAAATTTCAATTAACTTTTAATATTGTGAATTCTCCTGTCTCATCAATACAATTTAGCTTTATTATAAATTTTTTCCCTTTTTTCTTAAGTGGATTTTAACTGAAGGAAATGGTAGCTAACCTTATTCCAAGAATAATGAAATGAAAATGATTCAGAATATCTTTCTGGACCATGAATTTGATGGGTTCATCTGGAAAAAAAATTCCATCAGTGACACTTGAGTGGCTGTTCTTCTCAGTCACAAAGTGTAAAAGATAGGAGATGATTTTCACCATTCCTTCCCGAAAGAGATGGTTGCTTCTTCAGCCAGGTTACAGAAAATTAACTTTCTCAGGTTGCTTGACCAGTAATGACAGTGCAAATGATTACAACTGTCAGCCTGACTAGATATTTCCAGTGATATTAAAGTAGAAAACAAACTTAAGGAAATCTACCATGTGAGAAAATTTTCCTGATTCTATAACTGTAGCAAAGAGTTAAATTATTTAAGAAAAGACAATTTTATAAACTACAAATGATCTTCAAGTTTGTGGGAGTAACTTCTGTTTAAAGTGGCAGATGGTGTCTTAAAAACTTGTCAAAATGAAGTAAGTCTTGACAAGGATTTGTCTCTCTTTCTACGAACTTATATTAATATACTTACCATGGTGTCAAGTTGTCAGGGAACTTGCCTCCTAAATAGAATGTAAAATAAAGGGGGGCGGGGAAGGGAATCCTAAAACAAAGGAAAGATGGGGTTCTGGTTCCACCAAAAATAGCAGCTATCACTTCCTACTTCTTCGTGATGGGAAGGTGACTTTGGTTCTCAAAGGCTATGTCAGCAAAGCACCAGCTCTGGCAGATTCTACCAAGTTGAAAAAGATTCATGACTAGGTCCAGAGTCAGATTATACATTTGTTATCAAAGGATTGTGTTTGGAGAGGGACATAGGCAAGTGGTCTCTGGGTGATGAGTTTTTTCCATCCAAACAGTATCTCGGAGACTATTTTAAAGTTAATTCAATTCAACCAACATTTCTTAAGCACCTACTATTTATTTGAAAAAAAAAATAAGAGAGAGAAGCAATTTAAAGGGAGAAAGACTGCTTCTGAAACATAATTTCTCTGTGATTACAGACAATTCATATAATCTTTCTTTACTCCATGGAGACCTGAAAGTAACAGATCAGTGCCAATCAGCACTAATGAAGGGAATTTCCTTAACATAAATCAATAGAACTAGATAAAATAATAATAATAATAATAATAATAATAATAATAAATGTATATATATATATATATATATATATATATAGGCAAAGTACAAAGACCAAAATACAGAGATTCACATCCTCAAGATTAAATACAACTTATCAGATAAAGACAAATATGAAATTTTTAAGAAGACACTGACAGCCATGGTATATCTGAGTAGAACATTGAAGGAAATTTCTAAGAATCAAAAGTGAAGGGGTAGTATATTTCCAAGCTTAGTGGAATATATAAAGAGAAAATAGGATGTAGGAAGACATGATATGATTTCTAAGAGGAGGGGGTTTATCCAGGGGTTTACTGGAGCCAGCTGGTCCAGACTCCTGAGAAACAGCTTTTAAATTTTCAGTGAGTATATCAGAAATCGATAAATACCACAAATAAAACTTCAGTTATTTTTCTTTGTCTATATTTTAAAAAGTGATATATAAAATGTTAATAATACATACTAAAATTGAAAGTGTATTGTATGTATATTTTTTCCTTGAGAATACTATTAAGCATTTACCAGCACACCTCTGCAACTATACTGATAAAATCATGAATCCTTGAATTAAGGTCCTACTTTTATCAAAATAGATCCTTGTTTTTAACTGTAATACTCTAAACTATTATTATTCATTACAGTAGTTTGATGAATTTTATATCATCCTTGAATTTTAAAATAACAGCAAATGAATTTTCTGTTTCTTATTATGTTACAACAATGGAATTATCTTTGATTCATGGTACACTTGCTCCTTCAGATAACACATAATATTTTCTTTTACAACACTTTAATATATTCAACATTCACATTATGTATTACAATGCTCTAGTTTTTAAGATTTTTTTCTCAATAAGATGGTAAGTTCCATAAAGGCAAGAATAATGTTTTATCTAAATTTTGGCTTTTCCTTAACTTGTATCATAATGTGGACTTAATACATATTTGTTGAATTAATGAATAGGTGAATATCTTCCAGTGAATATATTCCCAATTCATTTTCTATTACTTTTCATGATATCTGAAATTCTACAATAGAGAAGCATTTCTTAGATCTTTAGACTTGGTTGTTCTCTATGGAAAAGAGTATTTATTGCAGTATTCAGACTTTTATTTCTCTTAGAAAGGGGTAATAATAATAATAATAATAATAATAATAATAATAATAATAAAGTATGTGTAGCAAATTAAGGTTAACAAAGTTTTTTATAAATATTATCTCATTTCAGCCTTACAAGTTAGTGTTATAACTATCTTCATTGAAGTAATCATTCTAGAATTATATAATTGGGTAGTAGTATTTCCTCATAGTCAACATGGACATCATGAATAATGATATCCAGGCACTAATGTAATTAGATCAGAGATACCCATTTTACATTCTAATAAGTATTTCATGAACACAATAAATCATTCATTTCAATAATAATAGTGCATTAGAGTTTGCCAAACATTACAAATGTTATCTCAATTGATTCTCACAATCCCCTGTGAAGTAGATACTTCCCCATTTTATAAATGGAAAAACTGAAATAGAACATTTGAATGACTTGGCAAGGAAGACAGAACTGCTGAGGCAATAATTGAAATCATGTCTTCCTGATTCCAAGTCCAACACTCTTACCTGTCTAGCCATACATTACATTCATTCAACAAATATTTTCAGAGTATTTGCTATTCTCAGTCATTTGGATGTATGCAAATATATTCAATATATGTCTTATCCACAATAAGCTTAGAATTTAATTAAGGAAAGTTTGATATGGAACCCCAAATAACTAGAACTATATTTTTAAAATGTAATTTTCATTTAAACCTTGTGAGGATGTTACAAATCAAAATTGATGAAAAGTTTGTACATTCATGAAGATTTTCAGATTAAAAAGTCTTAGACTGTATTTATAAAATTTCCTTAGACTGAAAATGAGTACACTCTAAAAGGAATCAGGTCAAGTTAATGGATTTTAAATGCATTCAAATGTTCAAATATGACATTCAAAGACATAGTTGATAACATTGCCTGCAGTACACACTTTTTGCTTTGGAAATTCCTGAAAGAATAAAGAAAAAATATAATAGGGAACAATTATCCAATAAATATCTAAACCATATACCCTTGGGTATAACCCAGGTACTTTGAAAATCATGTCAATTCCCTCTGACCAATGAAATTAAGAAAATTACTGAACTAAATCATCAAAATAAAATGGGGATACAAAAAATAAAGATTTTGAACAATATAAAGAAATGTGTAAAATGAATGAAATATCATTATGTGTAAAAATGATCAGAAAAAACTTCAGTGACAAAGCAGAATTTAATTATAGGCTCAATGCATAAAGAGGCAAAGTGGGAAGAGAAAAGATAGATCTTGTAATACAAGTAAGAAGAATAGTATGCCAAAATGTTAAAAAATAAAAGGAGTTAGGGAGCAGCTAGGTGGTTTAGTGGATAGAGCACTGGCCCTGGAGTCAGTAGGACCTGAGTTCAAATCCAGGCTCAGACACTTAATAATTACCCACCTGTGAGATCTTGGGCAAGTCACTTAACCCTATTTATTACCTTGCCAAAAACAAAAAACAAAAATGGACAATTAAAAACTGGACAGTGAAAAATAATAGCGGATTGAAGCATTTGTGAAGAGATATAGTTACAGACAAAATGAAAAATGAAGATTGGGATCAACTCAAGAATCAATCAACAATAAATCAAGCATTTACAAAGTGCTATGTTGTTACACACACACACACACACACACACACGCACACACACACACACACACACACAAACACACACACACGTACAATGTTAACCTGTTTACCGCTGAGGGGAGGGAGGGGTGGGAAGGGAGGGTGGAAGGAAATTTTGTAACTTAAAAATATACTTGTGTATATGGATGAAAATTAATTAATTAATTAGAAAAAAAATTGTCATCTGTGAGCTTCAGGAAGTAATCCGGTGTAATGCCATTCTTCCACTTTCCCTCTGTAACTTTAAGATCATTTTTTGATCTTTTAGAACTTCTATCTGTCAATTACACATCTGATCAGTTCCCCATATCCAAACCCTTCTCTCCACTTCCCCTTTGACCATGCTAATGTAAGTAGATCTCTAGATGAAATATGTCCAACATGGGCATAGCCTTCAAATTACCCTCTCAAGTACTACCTCAACCAAGGTTAAAATGTAGTTGGGAAATACTTAAAAAAAATAAAAGTATAATTGAGCATAGAGTTAATATGGATTTCCTAGGTTAATATGCAACCTTTATGTACGATTTAGTGTCCCCATTTCTATTTGAATTTAACATCTCTAAAAGACCATTGTAAATTATAATCTCTTAGTTTTCCAGTTTTCAATCTTTTCTTTCTTCAATTCATTGTATCCATTAGTAACATATTTTCCCAATGCTCCAGTACTATCATGTCACCCTTCTGTTTTAAACACTTTCAGTGTCTTCTATTGCTTTAACAAATGGAACACAAACTACTGATCCTGACATTTCAGACTTTCTACACTACAGGTTCAACAATCTTGGCCTACAGTTTGTATATGAAGGCTAAACCTAGAATCAGGAAGACTAGTTCAAATGCAAATTCCAACTATACCTTTGTGAACTTGGGGAAGTCACTTAAATTCTTCCTGCCCAGTTTCCTCAGCTGTAAAATGGGGATAATATAAGTACCTATATCTCATATTTGTCATGGAGATAAATTGGAACAATATTAATAAAGTGTTTTGTAAATGTCAAAGTACTATATACAATTTCTAGCTATCATCCTCTTCCTCCTACTTCATTCTATACTCCGTTCAAACAGAACTATTCTCCATCTCCCATTAACATTTTACTCATTCCTGTCTCTATATTGTCATGTCCCTCATTTGAACAAATTTCATCCTTTCTGGTCTCCATTTGTTGGACTCCTTTCCTTTGTTCAAGGCTGAACTCAATTACCACCTCCTGCATTCAACTTCCCCTGAACACCACTCCTTGAACCCCAAGTTCAAGTAAAAGTTGTTCAGTTATTTCCTATTTTTCATGATCCCAAATACTATACTGTCCTTGGGGTTTTCTTGAACAAAGAAACTGAAGTGATATCCCATTTCCTTAGCCACTGGATTAAGGCAAACAGAGGGGAAATGACTTGCTCAGGGATCTACAGCTAATAAGAATCTGAGGCCAAATTTGAAGTCAGATTCTCCTAACTCCAAGTGCAGTATTTTTATCACTGAGCTATCTAGCTGTCTAGTTATCTCTCATAAATTTTTTATAGTGCCTTTCATGAATCTCTCTGAGTTTAACTTAATCTTAATTAATAAGAATAATGTCTTTCCTCACTACTACTGAGTTCTATGAAAGAGCTATTTTATCTATCTTTTGATCCTCAGTTAGTCAGTCAATCAGCATTCATTAGGTGATTACTATGGACCAGGCACTGCGTTAAGCTCTGAGATGTTTTGTATGTAGTAGTCAATTGTTTTTTTTTCCATTAAATTGAACTTATTCTGTAGTTATGTTTAGTCACTTCATTCAAGTTTGAGGTCTAGTAGGTATAGTAGATGTTCCAGGAGCGATCTAACTTCAGAGTCAACCTATGGCACATGGATAGATAAAGACTTTATTAGATGCTTACTGAGTACCCAACACTGTTTTAAGTGCCATTGATATGAAAAATAAAAAAAAAGGAAACTGGAAAACCTCCACTCTCAAGAATATTGCACTCTAAAGAGAAGACAAAATATAAAGAGATGATAATAAAGTTAAGATGTGGGACCCTAGGAAAATCTCTGAAACTCTCTTTTAACATCTGTTAAACAGGAATGATGTTAGCCTTACACTTTGAAGGGTACTCATGAAGATCTAAAGAAATATTGCATGTAAAATAATTTTAAAAAACATAAAGTGCACATAGAATGTTTTATGAAGCAATCTAAGATGCTGCCTAAGAACACAGATTAGCAAACTGAAGCCCCCTCTCCCCCCAGTAGGGGTCAGGAGGCTATAGAGTATACATGACATTGTTCCAAAGTCACAACTGAAATCCAGGCCTTCTATCTTCCTAGCCATGATCTTTCTACTCCATCATTTGAAATAATACAACAGGCTTCTAAACAACTACAGGAGGGAATTCTCTCTCTGTCTCTCTCTTTTTCTACCCCCACACTAAAGATAATGAACAATAAATGAGAAATCAATTACAAAGAATGAGAGAAATTGGGGTTTTAAGAATGTCAAGAAAAATCAATTTCTTCTTGGGAAAGACTTTGGGGAGTTTAGTTGAGGTCAGGGCTAAATATCCTTATTAAGGCTTAATCTTTCTCTAAATCTGAATAGGACAGGACTTCTTATATGTAGTCTATCTAGTTCTAGGAGATGGGTAATATAACTATACTGATTTATTATGCCATTCAAGTTAGGAAAGCTTATGAGTTTAATTCCAGCAAACAGTACCTCAAAAGTAACTCATTTTTAAAAACGTTATTTATGTTTGAACAATTTCCTTGATTATTAGGTGCTCTTTATAGCACTAAGTAATATTATTGTATTTTTCTTCTATCATGGTAGCTCCCTGAGATTTTTGTAATAGGTCAAAGATCTGGGGACTGACTCATTTGAACAAAATAATAAAACAAACTTTAAGGACTCTTCCTTGATAGATTTTTCTTTATCCATTAAAGTCATGTGATCGAAAGAACAAGCCTACTGCTGCTACTTGTTAGTACTAATTCAACATCACCATTATTTATAAATCATTGAGTCCTAGGCTTGTAGGATTCAAGAACTCATTTGTCCATTTCCTTATATGAAGTAGTGGAAAGAACACTGAATTTGGAATCAGATAACTAGGATTTAAGATTTACTTATTGCTAACCTTGAGAAAGCAACTTAGTATTTCTAGGTCTCCATTTCATTATCTGTAGAAAGAGGTGGTAGGACAAGATGATTTCTAATGCTCTTTCCATTTTCATATCATGATTTCATACATATTCACACCTTCTGTTGTCTACCATTTTTTAGCAAACTCCTTGAAAAGTAATCTTGTTTGATTCTTTAACTTTTTGTCCTTGTTTCTAGGTCAATGTTAGACAAATAGTGAGCAATAATTTTTTGATGAATTGATTTTGATCGTGTAAATTAATTTAGCCTTTTACAAACTCTTAAAGTCAGAAAAACCTTCAAATAGCTATCCAAAATCCTATCAGAATTCAGGAACCACTTATTACTATCATCTCTTTTGATGGAGAATTCATGCAAAACAAAAAGACATTGCTATTATATGGAAATAGTCTTGCTTCTTGGGACCCTTAATTTTTTTCAAGGTTCAGCCCAAGTATCAAATGACACTTTTTTGTGATTCATCAGAATATTAGTGAATCTTCTTTAGAAAACACTTTCTTTTTGTTTTTATTCATTTTGCATTTACTTGTTTAGTTCTAATTGACTGGAAACTCTATTGAGACGGAACTGTTTCTGTTTCTATAGTTTGTTTTTTATTTTCTTTTGTTTTTACTTTGGATTCCTGCTACTTAATACAGCAGTTGAACGATAGTCAAGTGTTTAATTAGTGATCATTGAGCTAAACAATCAAATGGAAAGGTACACAATGGACAAAAAAATATTGCAGAAAATTAAGATAAGATTGAGATTTGATATTTATTTCATTCTAATCCTCAAATTTCTCCTCATTCCAGTTCCATCAGGTGCCAGACATATTTTTTAAAAAGTCAGTTCTGACAATATCAGTGCCTCTGCTCAAGAAACTTGGCAGATTTTTTTTAAATATCTAGGATCAAATATAAACTGTTTCATTTGATTTTTAGGGCTCTTCAATAACCTGACCTTTTCCTATTGTTCCTGCCTTCTTATGCCTTACATTATTCCACCTCTCTCTATGATCCAACTATGCTAATCTATTTGCACTTCTGGAAACTCAGTCTTCTATATCCTTTCTCAGTTTAGCTGCTCCCATGTCTGGGAGGCTCTGCTCCTCATCTCTGCTGCTTAGTTTCCCTGGCTCCCCTCAAGATTCAAATAAAATCCTTCTGTAGGAGGACTTTATACTGCTCCCCATTTCATAAATTCATCCTGCCTCCTTTCTGCATCTTTCAAATTACTGCCCTCTACTCTATATGCATTTTTAATACTACTAGCTATTTGGAATATATACTCTTTGGGGACAAGAACAGGACTTTTCTTACCTTTCTTTGTAGCTCCAGGTCTTAGACAATGCTTATCACACTATAAATATTTAATGAAAGTTTGTTGATTGACTGTCTAAATTTAAATCTAAATCATCTGAAGATTCTGAACATGTGAGAATATCTAGAAGCTCTCTGAAGATTAGGATAGGTTGGAGAAAAGAAATTGAAAGTGAAATGAGGTGGGTAAAGTGTCCTGACTTGAAGCTGTGAGCATTAGTGCCAATCATAGAAAAACTTCTGGAAGAAAAGAAGCCTAAAAAGCAATAAGTTCCATTGCTAATGGTCTTTGCTTTTTCCTGTGCCCTCCAGGAGTCATAGGAGATTTGAAGGATTTGAGTCTTGCTTTATACCTTCTTATACCTTTATACCTCCAAGGTCCTGAATCTGAAGGGCATTTGTTTTTGCCTTTTCCTTAGTGAATTAAAACAGAAAAGATTCTCCCCTCTCAATCTCCCAAATGCCCTTTCATACACTTGACAAATTCTCATCCTTCTTTATAAGCTAAATAAATCCAGTTTCTTTATCCTTTCCTCACAGGAGTAATTTCCCAGGCCCTCAGTAAGTCATTTTTGTTGCTTTTCTCTGGAACTCCTCCAACTTGCTCATATAATGCTCTAGTGATGGGACCTAAAACTGAACATACTACTCTAATAAAACACTCACTGGTGCTGAGGTGAAAGGGATGATCTCTTCACAGATCCTATTTACTTTAAACTTCCTAGCACTTAAGTTTGCTTTTGCAGAAAAAGATTTTCACTGCTGACTCATGGTCCATTTGAGTTGATTTTGACTATACAAAACCAATATTGTCCCAGCCTGACTTTCATAGAGATTTCTTCTTTTAACAGAATTAATGAATCACAGTTCCCGTCTGCCAATAAAGACTGTCTTCACTGTAGGCTGCTGTAATATAAATGTGAGACTCAAAACATAAAAAGAGGGAAATGGAAGGGTTAATACCATTGAGGAGTCATGTATTTCATTCCACTTCTCCTTTTCTCTCCATTTTCTCTAGTTGACCTCTTCTCCAGCATTTCCTGAACTGCTAATGAAACTTGTTGATTGATGTCTGGTATAAATAGATAGAGATTTAGATCTGAAGTCAGTTGGTTTTTAAATCCCACCCCTGATACTTATTTGTGGGTATCTTTGGGCATCTTATTCAGTCCTCTCCAATTCAGTTTTCCACATCTGTAAAATGGAGATAATAATAAATGTACTATCTATCACATTGTTATAAGGCATGAATGAGATATTATATGCAAGTATTTTGTGTGTGTGTATACATATATATGATAGCTGTTATCATTCATTATAGTCATAATACTTTTGTATATTAGGAGCACTTGGAGTAACTGATTTGATCAGATGTTGACTGAAATTTTTTTTGCAAAGCAATGTATCTAAGTGACTTGTCCAAGGTCACACAGCTTTGTAATTATTAAGTGCCTGAGGTTGAATTTGAACTCAGGTCCTCCTGACTCCAGGGCCGGTGCTCTATCCACTGCACCACCTAGCTGCCCCTTGACTGAAACTCTCTAGAGATTTAGCAGCTTATGTGACTTACCCAAGGTAACAAGCATACTAAACCAGAATACTGATTCACACCCAGGTCTTTTTAACTTTAGGCAAAGTTTTTTATCTATTATGACAGTATCTTTATAATTATATTATATTTTTCCTTAATATCAGATATTTTGTTGTATGCATCTAGGAAAGAATCAGAGCAATTATTATTTGAAAAAAATCTAATCTTTTCCATCACTTTTTGAGGCTTATTATTTGTGAACCTGGGCAAGCTACTTGGGCAAGTAACCTTACTGGGTATCAGTTTTCTATTAAATAAATGGTTTAACTATATGGTTTCTAAAGTGCTCTATTTTTTAATTTATGGACTATATACCAAATTTAATGCATTAGATTTCTTATTTGTTTAACTCTCATTCATAAGACTTGAAGTTGAAGGGAACTTTGCAGATTGTCTAGTCTGATTCCTCATTTTAGAGATATGGAAGCACATTTAGAGAATTAATTAAATGAAGCAACACTCCTGAAATCATATAAGGAGGAAATTGAAGACGTGGGATTAAAATTCACATCTTCTGACTTTAAATCTGATGTTTTTTTCATCTCTTATATTACATATTCTGACCCTCAGTGAAATAACAAAATCAGATTATAATTTTATTCATTTATTGTCAGTATAACTGATAAAAATTATTTTGTTGATTTTGCTGACAAGATGAATAAATAAACATCTTGTAACAGATGTTGATTTATTCAGTTTACTGTATAGTACATATAAATTTTCAAGATTAGATTACCTTTCAGGGGCAGCTAGGTGGCTCAGTGGATAGAGCACTGGTTCTGGAGTCAGGAGGACCTGAGTCCAAATTCGACCTCAGACAATAATTACCTAGCTGTGTGGCCTTGGGCAGCAAGCCATTTAACCCCATTTGCCTTGCAAAAACCTAAAAAAAGCAAATAAAAAAGATTACCTTTCAAATAAACACTGTAATGATTATTTTATATTCTTTTAGAAACTGATAAATTTTTATTGGTAAGGAAATGTGGTGTAATACATAGAGAACAGATGCCAGAGTCAGGTTCAAGTCTTGTCTCTTGGCTTATGAACTTGAACAAATATTTCTATCTTATCTTCATCAGATATAGACTGAGATGTTAACATTTTTATAAATATTTTGCATTCTTTACTTTGTGGAAAGTGTTATGTTTCTTTTCTTTTCAGGTTTATATGGAATAGTTTTATAAAACAACAAAGGATAGAAACTTTTTCCCATTGAGGAAGACCTTTGCTTATTGTTTGAAGTTTTATTTTTAGGTTTTTTTTTTATAACTCATATTACTGTGATAAATTCATTATACTTACAGGAGTTCTAGTTATCATCATTTGTGGAGATTTGCTAATTTGCTAAATAGGATTATCCTCCTATTCCTTATCAATATTTTTATTACTTTCATAGTTCATAGTTTTCATCATGTTATCTCAAAATTTTTAGCAAAATTAAAGTGCTTTGCAAACAAGTTTCTAAGATGCTATCAATTATTATTATAAATTACTATATATATAAGAATTGGGAAATGTTTTCTCTTAATGTAGAGCAATCATATCTTTGAAAGTGCTCCCATTATATGAGAATGATGAAAGAATAACATTTTGATTGAAATGAAAACAAAAGAAAAACAGATGGTCTAAGTGAAATTTCTAAATATTGAGCTAGTAAAGGTTTTAAACATTCATAACATAAATATGACTACAATCTTTATAAAACTATACATTTAAAAATGCAATTTCTGGGAGGCAAAGTCAAGATGGCTGATTAAACACAGGGATTCACTGAGTTCTCCCCCAAACCCTTCCAATTACCTTTAAATGACTATGCTAAACCAATTCTAGAACAGAAAAACCCACAAAAAAGACAGAATGAAACAATTTTCCACTCCAAGACAACTAGAAAAGTTCTCTTACTAGGATGAGAAAGGAGCACATTTTAGCATAGGCCACACCAGTAAAAATAAGGTCATATAAATAAGATCAGGATTAAGGTAACTGGAACAGCAGTGGTGAGTTTCTAAACCTCTCAGCCCAAAGATGGCAAAGACAACTTAGAAGTTTGGCAGGAAAGAACTGTCACTCCTGGGTGAGAGTAGAGCACAGTTCAGCTAAATCCTCACCAGTACAGACCCAGAGCCAGCAAACCAAAAGCAGGCCCTGGGGAGTCATTGGATCTGCAGTGGTACCAGGTACTTTCAGAGCTTTCAGCCCACAAATGGGGAGGGGATCAATCAGCTGGTCACAAGAAGATACATGGGTCCCTTTGCCAGTATTGAATGTAGAATTCTTTGCTTTGACCATGCTCAGATCCGGGTCACAGTTCTAAGTGACAGTCCCAGATCAAAGAGGAGCACTACAAGTTTGTGAGAGTTTGTGGCTACAGGGCAATAGAACCCTCCTTATAGTTTCAGCAAAATAAAAACATACTTGTAGTCACTCATAGATCAGAGTACAGACTAGTAGAACAGTAAACACACTATTCTTTAAACCACCATGGAAGAACTGAAAACTTACAGGTGCCTGTAACAACTGGACAAAGCCTCTGAAGTCTAGGAAAATATGCCCTCCACCCTGGAAGCAGAGCCCTATTTTAACAAAGAGTTAAAAGTCAAGGAATAGGTTGGACAAATGAGCAAACATAAAAAATAATCTGATTATAGAAAATTGCTGGGGTAACAAGGATGATCAAAACATACAATCAGAAGAAGATAATAGAGTCAAAGTTCCTACATCCAAAGTCTTCAAGAAAAATATGAATTAGTCTCAGGACCTAAAAGAGCAAATAAATTGGGAAGAGAAATAAGAGTGATTCAAGAATAGTGTGAAAAATAAGTCAACATCTTGGTAAAGGAAACCCCCAATATTCTAAAGAAAAGCAAATCTTAAAAAACAAGTCAGAATAGGTGAAAGTGGTAGAAACATTTTTCAAACATAGAGATCAGAGTCAAATTAATAACAAAAACAGTTATTTCCCCAATTGATAAATTGATAAAAATTGATAAAAATTCAAGAAAGAAGAAAACAAAACCAAAATAATGAAAAAAATAGAAGAATGTGAACTATCTTATTGGAACAACAACCAGAAAAAATAGATCTAGAAGAGGTAACTTAAAATTTATTGAACTACCTGACAGTCATGACCATAAAAAGAACCTTGATCCTGTCTTTCCAGAAATTATCAAGGAAAACTGACCTGATATTCTAGAGCCAGACAGTAAAATAGAAATTGAAAGAATCCATTAATCCTGAAAAATATCCCAGAATGAAAATTCTCAGGAATATTGTAGTCGTATTCTAGAATTCCCAGGTCAACGAGAAGGTATTTCAAGAAGCCAGGACAAAAAAAATTCAAGTATCTCAGAGGCACAGCTAGAATAACATAAGATTTAGCAACTTCTATATTAAAGGATCATAGGACTTCAAATGTTATATACCAGAGGAAAGAAACTAAGATTACAACCAAAATTCAACTCTTCCCCTCAAAATTAAGTGAAATCCTTCAGAGAATAAAATAAATATTCAATTAAATAGAGGACTTTTAAGTATCCTTGATGAAAAGAGCAGAGTTGAATAGAAAATTTGATTTTTCAAATACAATACTCAAAAGAGGCATTTATAAAGGTAAACAGGAAAGGGAAATCATAAAAGACTTAATAAAACTAAATTGTCTACATTCCTATATGAGAAGATGATAACGCTAACTCAAAAGAACTTTCTCAGAAATGATTATGTATAAAGAGAGGGCACAGGTGTGAGTTTAATATGACGGCATAATATTTAAAGAGATAAAATTAAGGGGTGTCAGAGGATTGAAATTTGGAGAAGGGGAAAGGGAGAAATTGAATTATCTCATATAAAAAAGCAAGAAAAAGGTTTTGTAGTGGTTGAGAAGGGAAGGAAGTTAGCGAGTTTGAGTGAACTCACTTTCATCAGAATTGGCTCAAAAAGACAATAATATAACCACTCAATTGAGTTGAGAAATTATCTTACCCTACAGGAAAGTAGGTAGGGAAGGAAGGGGTAATCTGGAGCTAAACACTTTTGAGGAGGGATAAGTTGAAAGGAGAGAGAATAGAATAAACAAGAAGATAAATATGTTGGATGGGGGGGAACATTTGAAGCATGTTTCTCTGAAGAAGACTTCGTTTTTCACACATAGAGATCAGAGTCAAATTAATAACAATAACAGTCATTTCCCCAATTGATAAATGATCAAAAGATATGAACAATTTTCAGATGAAGTAATCAAAACTATCTATAACCAGATTTTTAAAATATTCTCACTATGAACTAAAAAATACAAATGAAAGCAATTCTGAGATATTACTTCATACCAATTTTATTGACTAATAGTACAAAAAATGAAAAAAAGACCTATATGTATAGAAATATTTATAGCACCTCTTTTCTATTTGTAAGAAGCAGAAATTAAGACAATGCTCAACAACTTGGGAATGACTGAATAAATTGTGGCATACAATTATAATAAAATATTATTCTGCTATAACAAATTATGAGCAAGATACTCTCAGAAACCCTGGAAAGACATACATGACTTGATGAAAAGAAAATGTACTGTGTACAATGTAACTGCAGTATTGGAAAGTGATTAGCTATGAATAACTGATCTATTCTCAGTAATTCTCAGTTGTCCAAGACAACTCTGAAGGACATTAGATGAAAAATGCTATACATTCCCAAAGAAAAAAAATGATGATGTCTGAATTGAATTTTTCTTGAGGTTTTTTTAGGAGGCATATATGCTTTTGTTCACAAGACAATTACAGAAATATTTAGCGTGACTACACATGTAAAACCTAAATTGAATTGCTTGCCTTCTCAATGAAACAGAGTGGGAAGAGAGGAAGGGAAATAATTTGCAATTAAATGTTTTAAAAAAAAACATTAAAAATTATTTTTTACATGTAACTGGGAGAAAACAAAATACTGGAAAAAAAAGCTTAATTCCAATTCTCTTAAACCCTTTTCGCTATCTTTTCTTTCTTTCTAAGAAACTGCTAGGGGAATATCATAATGTCCTACTTCCATCTACATAGGACATGCTTACCATATAAATTTTTCACATGTTTTTTCATTAGAATATGAACTGTTGGGCGGCTAGGTGGTGCAGTGGATAGATCACCGGCCCTGGAGTCAGGAGTACCTGGGTTCAAATCAGGCCTGGGACACTTAATAATTACCTAGCTGTGTGGTATTGAGCAAACCACTTAACTCCATTGCCTTGTAAAAATCTTAAAAAAAAAACAAAAAACAATGTGAACTGTTTGAAGGTAGAAATTGTGCTTTTGCCTTTATTGATATCCTTAGCACTACCATAGTACTCAGCACATAGCAAGCAATTAATAAAAACTTGTTGTTGGGGAAGTTTGATAACACAGTGGATAGAGAATCAGCCTTACTGACTACAGTACTAAGATACTTGATACTTAATTTGGCCTCAGATACTTGATACTTAACATCTGTTTGACATTGGGCAAGTCACTTAACCCCATTGTCTTGCAAAAATGAAAAAAAAAGCCTATTGACTGATCAAGAGACTGTAAAATAAAAGTTCTCATAAAATGAATGGCATAATGAATTGTCACTGTATACTTGCTTCATCCACCATAAACTACACTAGAGAAGGATTAATACTTCAAATATTTTCAATTGTTTATCAGTACTTTAGCACAATAAAATTCCATCCAAGTTTAATCAACATCTATTAAGTACCTATTCTTATTGCTGAGGGATAAATTTCAAAAGAAAAAAAATAAGATACCTGAAATAATGTATTATCTAGTTGCTGGGGGGTGGGGTTAGGGTGCTGGATTTGATGTAAGGAGACCAAGACTTGATTCCTTGCCCTAATGCTTACTGTCTTTTTTTAATCATAGTTCCATTTTATTAGGAAGTTGTTTTATTTTGTAATATTGTGATCATTATAAAAACTGTTCTTTTGGGGGATGGCTAGATGACATAATGGATTGAGCACTGGCCATGTAGTCAGGACTACGTGAGTTCAAATCTGGCCTCAGACACTTAATAATTACCTAGCTGTGTGGCCTTGGGCAAGTCACTTAACCCATTGCCTTGCAAAAACTAAAAAAAAATTTTCTCTTGGTTTTGTACATAGTATTCTATATCAGTTCCATCAGGTCTTCTCAGATTTCTCTGAATCTGTATTTTTCATCATTTCTTATGGTACAATAATATTTCATTAAATTCATATACCATTTCTTTAACCTTTTTTTCCAATCAATATCTTGTGTTTTGACTCTTCAAGTAGTTATTTGTTTATAATAATGTGTGAAGACTCTGAAGATGTAGTATAAATATGAGAGACAGTTTGACAGAGAGAAAAATGAGATTTGTAAATTATATATGGTTTTAAATCTGTTGTGTTGTTGAATCTTGTAAGACCATGAGCAAGAAATTTGGCCTCTCTGGGTCCCATTTTAGACTCTGGAAAATCTCTTGGAAGAAATAACCCTAAATGTTTCTGCTAGTTCTAAGGTTATAGTTAGTATTCATCATCACTTAATAATAAAAACCTTGTCTTTGGTTCATTTCATTAATGACTACCTCAGGAATTAAGTGAAAATCTGAGGAACTTGATACAAAAATAGCATAGTATATTTGATTAATCACAGAGAATACTGTCATAATTCCAATTAGACTACAACTTGAATGTTTCATTTTAAACAAAATGTAACTTATGAGTTCTTTTAAAGAAGAGGAACATTTTTTCCTTTTAAACAACAATAAATTTTAAAAAGTGCTTATTATTATTATTATTATTATTATTATAAATATTTTAAGTGAAATCTACAAGGCCTGATAGTTCATTCTTCCTTTTCTTTGAAACATGCATATACAATTTCAAATAACATTCAGGCATTCTATTATGCATGATTTGTATCCACATGTATCCACACATTATTGTGTCAGATATAAAAATATCTTACCTTAGTGAACAGTAATGAACATATAGCATACAAAAAAGCTCATTTAATGAAAAATTTTTATTTTATGTATGTCAAACCTTGAAAAAAGCCCTTTATTTCATACACACACACACTGAAGAAAACATTGTAGAATGTGCTCCTGGATGAAAATGTTATAGAATATGCCAACTTAGATTGTGTTTGAGAGAGATTCATAATTCATTCCAGGCCCCTTTAAAGAAAAACTGTAATGGAGCACATGGATAGGACACTGACCCTGGAGTCAGGAGTACCTGAGTTCAAATGTGACCTCAGACACTTAGTACTTGCTTAATTGTGTTACCTTGGGCAAATCATTTAACTTCAATGCTTTGCAAATAAATTTTAAAAAAGAAAGAAAAACTGTACCTAAGATTTACCTCAGTTTTTAACCCTGTTGTCAAAAATCCTCATTTGATACTTTCTTGAGGGATTAACTATGGGTGTGGACATAAATCAAATTTTAGGAAGAAAAATCAACTAGTCCAATGAACTGATTCCATAAGATAAACAGGCATAGTAAAGAACTTGTCATAGGTCACATGGAAATGTTTTGAAGTAGAATCCCAAATCAGGTCACATATCTCATCAACTATCATCATTTTCATTGCATTATCCTGTCAATTGAGACCAGAAATTCTGGATCTGTCTTGGAATTCTTGAGAACTTTTCCCTTTAAAACATAAAGTTTCTCTCCTTAGACTTTGGACTGTATAGACATGAAAGTGTTGTTGAGTCCAAAAGATAATTATGGTTACAAAATTCAGTGATAGAATTTTCTCTCCTATGGCAACTTTACTGTCGTACATTTGTCATCTCCCTTATTTTGCTATGTCCTGATGTGCTTTTTGCCAACTAATATTTACTGAAGATGGTGCAATAAGAAGAGAGTCAGCTGTTCTTTGAGACTGTGCAAGGGAGATTATGGAAATGCTTATTTAGATGGATTCAAAAAATAGAGAGGCCAGGAAGTGTTAATTGTATACCATTTCTTTTATAGACCTTTACATTGCAAAGTACACATTGCTCCCATTTACTTCAAAGAACAAACAACAGCCCTTTCCATTTTCAGGGATACATCAGCTTATCTGACTGTTTCACCTCCAGTGAAAACATTAATCAATGTTTTTATCCATAAGAACTCCTAGAGATGACACAAAAACAATCCTTGCCTTCAAGAAACTTATATTTCAGTGGAGATGACATGTAGATTATATAATCTATCTATAATGTGAGAGAAAATGCAATGTGACCTCAAAAAGGAAGACAAGCATCTAAGAAGACCTGGAAAGGCCCTTGACAGAATGTCGACTTTGAATCTTGAAGGAAACTAGAAATATCAAGAGACATAGACATTCCAAATATATTATATGATGTTTCTCACTTCTAGATAAAAATCAACTCGGTTTTAATTGCATTTTAAAGATGAGGAGAGTGAAGTGATAAAGAGAGTGTGGATCAGAGATAGGATTTGAATCAGATCTTTTGACTTCACATTAAATACTTTTTCTGCTCCTGTTTTCTGTTCTTGTGAATTTCTGAAATTAAAGAGAATAGAATAATTTGATCATTCCTTTGAATCTGCAGCACCTCAGGGACCCAAGTTAGAAAATGATTAGCATTTAAATTTCCCTTCATGAAGAGATTTTATCTTTCTCATGCAACATTAAAATAGTAAATATGAGATGGCTTGAGTGGGAGAAGGATACAGTGACTAACAATCTGACATTTTTTCTTTCATGACTTAGAATAGTCTCCCATACTCTTTTCAAATGGCAATAAAGAACTTTGTAACAAAATACTCGTACACACACACACACACACACACACACACACACACACACAAAAGAATTCCTTGAAAAAAAAGGTATTAAACTAGTAGCAGAATTTTTAAATGAGCAACACATGAACGTTCAGGATAAATTCCTGGAGCATTATGGACATGTAAGTCCATTTACATTGAAATTAAAAAATTTAAATTAATCCTAAATAGAGATGTACATATACCTTTATACTCATTAAAGAATTTCATTTGGTTTTTTGGTTATTAAAAGTCAGTGACAAGGATAGAAATCCTAACTTAAGGTAGGGATTTGAAGAGATTCTGGATGTAGAGGAAAGAAAGACTGAGAGATATGGAGAACTGATGCCAAGGAGAAGGAATTATGTGATGAGGCCTATGCCCTACACAACCACCAGGTGTTTTTTAATTCATTCCAAAAGAAAAAAAAGAGAAGAAAAATATAGGCACTTGGCCAGATATCCAGGAGAAAAAAGAAAAAAGAAAAAAAAAGAATATCAGATTTGTATTTGACACTGGCAAGCAAAAGGGTAAAGTGACAACTGGATTTGCTTTGTGTATAACATAATATTTTCAAGTCTATTAAAATTAGGTATTACTAAGAGGTACAAAATACCTATGGTAATAGAGGGAAAGAAGGGATGAGATGAGAAACACCTGAATCTTCTTATCAGACTTGGCTTAAAGTCAATTTACAGACATACTCAGTCAACTTAAAAAACATTTAAACTCTCAAGTATTAAAAGGGGGGAAGGGAGGGGGGATGGAGAAACGGAGGGGGAGAGAAAAAATGGGAACTAACAGAAGGAAGGGAAGGGTAAAAGGAAAAAGGGAAAGAGGAAATAAAGGGGAGGGGTGGATGTAGGAGGGCAAACACACTGAAGGGAGTGGCATTCAGATATAAAATACTGGGCAATATGGAAAAAAGGGGGGAAAAGGTGGGGCAAATACAAACAGAGGGAATATAACATGGAGGGCAATAAAGAATTAGTAATTATAACTTTGAATGTGAATGAGATGAACTCTCCCTTAAAACATAAGTTAATAGCAGAGTGGATTAAAAACCAGAATCCTACAATATGCTGCTTACAAGAAACTCATTTGAAGCAGAGCTATACACATAGAGCAAAGGTAAAAGGTTGGAGCAAAATATATCTTGCTTCAGCTGAAGTGCAAAAAGCAGGGAATAGCAATCCTTATCTCAGACAAAACAGCTGCAAAAATAGATAGTGTTAAAAGAGATAAAGAAGGAAACTATATCCTCCTAAAAGGTACCATAGACAATAAAATGATTTCAAAACTGAATATATATGCACCCAGTGGGATAGCATCCAAATTCTTAGAGGAGAAGCTGAAAGAACTACAGGAACAAATTGAAAGCAAAACTCTACTAGTGGGAGACCTCAACCTCCCACTCTCAGATTTAGATAAATCAAATCATAAAATAAAAAAGTTAAGGAGGTAAATAGATTGTTAGAAAAACTAGATATGGTAGACTTATTGTTAGAAAAACTAGATATGGTAGACTTATGGAGGAAACTGAATGGGGATAGAAAGGAATATACCTTGTTCTCTGCAGTACATGGCACTTATACAAAAAATTGACCATACACCAGGACATAAAATCCTAATTATCAACTGCAGAAAGGCAGAAATAGTGCATACATATTTCCCAAATCACAGTGCAATAAAAGTAATATGCAATATTGGGCCAGGGAGATATAGACCCAGAACCAATTGGAAACTGAATAACATCATTTTAAAGAATGAGTGTATCAAAATACAAATTTCAGAAAAAAATAATCATTTTATCCTAGATAATGACAATAATGAAACAACATACCAAAACCTATGGAATTCACTCAAAGGGTCTGTCTTTAAATGCTTACATTGTATCTCTCTGCTTTAAATGCTTAATACTTGGGAATCTATCTCCCAAGACAAACCCAGAAATGATGTGAACATAATTATAAAACAAGTCCGACCCAAATAAAGTCATATCAAAATAACTGGAAAAATATCAAATGCTAATTGGTTAGGTCAACCTAAAATAATAAAAATGACAATTCTACCCAAATTAAATTATTTATTCAGTGTCATAGCAATCAAACTACCAACTAACTACTTTACCAAGCTAGAAAAAATAATAACAAAATTCATCTGGAGCACCAAAAGGTCAAGAAATGTAAGGGAACTGATGAAAAAAAAATGTAAAGGAAACTTGACCTAGCTCTACCAGATCTAAAAATTTACTATAAAGTGGGCAGTCATCAAAATTGTCTGGTACTGGTTAAGAAATAGAATAATGGATCAGTGGATTAGGATAGGTTCAAAAGAAATCACAGTAAATAACTATAGCAATTTACTATTTAACAAACCCAAAGGCATCAGCTATTTGAATAAAAACTCATTATTTGACAAAAATTGTTGGGAAAACTGGAAAAAATAGTATGACAAGAACTAGGCATAGACCCACATCTCACACCCTAAATCAAAATAAGATCAAAAGAGGTACAGGATTTAGACATAAAGAGCAACATCTTAGATAAATTTATAGACCAAGAAATTATCTATCAGATGTATGGACAGGGGCTAAATTTATGATCAAACAAGAATTGTAGTTCATTATAAACTACAAAATGAAAGATTTTGAATATATTAAATTTAAAAGTTTTTACACTTATAAAATCAATGCTGCCAAAATTAGAAGGAAAGCAGAAAACTGGGAAACAATCTTCACAACTAGGAATTCTGATAAATGTCTCATTCCTAAAATAAGTAGAGAAGTGAATCAAATTTATAAGGTTACAAGTCATTCTCCAATTGATAAATGGTCAAAGGACATGGATAAACAGTTTCAAATGAAGAAATTAAAGCTATATATAATCATATAAAAGTACTCCAAATCATTATTGGTTAGAGAAATGCAAATTAATAGAACTTTGTGATATTACAGCACACCTATCAGATTGACTAAAGTAAGAAAAAAGGCAAATGATCAATTTTAGAGAGATTGAGGGAGGATTGGAATGTTGATATATTGCTAGTGGAGTTGTGAAAAGATCCAACCTTTCTGGAGAGCAATGTGGAACTATGCTCAAATAGCAATAAAACTGTTCATACCCTTTGACCCAGCAATTCCAATTCTATGTCTATATCCAGAAGAAATTATAAAAATGGGGAAAACCCTAGATGTTCCAAAATATTCTTAGAAGCTATTTGTAATGGCAAAGAATTAGAAATTGAAGTAATGCCCATCTTTGGGGAATGGCAAAACAAGTTATGGTACATGAATACTGTGGAATACAATTGTTCTATAAGAAATCATAAATGGTCATACTCTAGAGAAGCATGGAATGACAGTTTAACAAAGCCAGGTAATTATTAAGGTTCTGAGGTCAAATTTGAACTCAGGTCCTCTTGACTTCAGGGTCACTGCTCCATCCATTGTGCCATCTAGCTGCCTTTCATGAAGTCTTTTCAGGTTTTACCTAGATCATCAGCAAATACACTCCATAAATACAGAGAGAGGATGCTCCTCATCATTTCTATTTTTTTTACAAGGCAATAGGGTTAAGTGACTTATTCAAGGTCAATAGGTGAGTTCTCAGTTTAAGGAGGATTGCAATGGAGGCTGCTCATTGAAGGAAGGAACAGTGGGCTGAGTTAGAACAGATTCCAACAATGGGTAGTGGGGAGAGCAAGCCTTTTAGAGGATATGGGATATAGAAAGCAGGGTGGTGTAATTTCTATAGCAATTGAAAGTTGTTTAGAGTTTCCATGGAGAATATGGATTGCTTGGGTTCTCCCTGGAAACAAAGCTTTTTGAAATTTCTATAGAGGTTAGGATTCCTTTTCTCAGGAAGCAATACTCAACCAGACCCAACTCAGCAAGAGTGAAACGCTGATCTGAATCTAACACCTGGAAGCTTTGAAATTTGGCTATAATAATCCTGGGAGTTTTCATTTTGGAATAACTTCCATTAAGCAATCAATGGATTCTTTCTATTTCTCTTTTACCTCTGGTTCTAGAATATCAGGCAGTTTTCTTTGCTAATTTTTTGAAAGATGATGTCTAGACTCTTATTTTGATCCTGTTCTTTGAGAGCAGGGACTTTTACCTTTCTTTATATTCTCAGTGCTTAGCACAGTGCCTGAACATGGTAGCCACTTAACAAATGTTATTGATTGACTGTTCTTATTCAATTATCTTGTTTCTTTGCCCTTCTAAAGTTTTTTTTCACTAGTCCAATATAGTGAGGCCTCTTTACTGCAAAGATGTTTTTAGTTCCTATTACTTTGATAATTTCAATGTCTTCTTTAGGGCAAAATAAAGAAGGTCAAGGTCCTGATAAACTCTATTTTGCTTTAGACCATGGCTGACATACGATTTTCAGTTCTGGGTACCATATTTTTTGACAGCTTCAACATATTTAGAGGACAGTGATTAATACTGCAGAAGTACCTAAAACTATGAAATGAACAAACAAGTTGAAGAAAATGAGAATGCTTTTCTGAATTTCTTCTAGGAAAGTTGCTTAATTTCTCTGATTTGGGTTACCAAATATGTATGATTATAAATTAAAGAAGGGTTGGGATTTGAGTAGCTAAAGAAATTGTTCGCACCAGAGTTTCCATAGTTACAAAAGGATGCATTTGCAAGGCTGTTATATGGAAGGGGGTTAGTCTTATTCTGGTTGATCTCAGAGATAATTAGGAAAAAGGTGATGAGAGTTGCAGAGAGACAATTTTAGTTCAACATAAGGAAAACATTTCTAACAATTCAAGATGTCAGAAAGTGAAACTGTATTCCTTGCAAATCCTTGTCTTATCCAAATGACCAAATTATGCTTAAGTATTGCTTTTTTTCTTCTAGATTCCTATTTATTTGAGTAGCTTTAGACATCTCTATTCAAAAGTCTATGTCAAAAGGAAGGAAATAATCAAAAGAAAAGGTTGAATTCAAAGGTTTTTTAAAAAAAAGTTCTTAATTTCACCTATGAATTTTATTTATTCCCAGTGAACATGGAGAATTTCACTGAGAATCGTCTAACACTAAAATGGTTGATAATGAATATATATTATATTGTGTTGATAAAAAATGTAGTTACTTTGCCATAAGTTGAGAGAAGTAAATATATTGAAAAAATAGCTTATGCTCTGTTATGAAGTGACAAAAGGTAATTTATGAATTAAATAATCTTTTTTTTAAGTTTCTGTTGTTTTTAATGAAAAACATGTTAAAGAATGACAAAAATTTACAGTCAGAGAGAAATGCATTCTTTAAAAAAGATAGTTTTCTTTTATTATAATTTCTTCACAATGAATTAATTGAACCATACAAATCATGTTTCTAATTTCAATAAACTTGTTTAAGCAAAAAAGGATAATAGGATTCCTTAATTTGTTTGCAGATTTTCAGACGTTGCTGGTTGGTTTTCAAGAAAGCATCTAGCAAAGGACCCAGAAGACTCGAAAAATTTCCAGATGAAAAAGCAGCTTATTTCAGAAACTTTCATAAGGTAAGTCCTTAGTTTTCTGAAGCCATGAGGAATATCAGAATCCATGAAAGCAACTGGTGAAGAAATTTCTTTTGATTGAACTCTGCAAAGGCAAAAATGTCATCACCAAAATTAAATGACCCCTTCTGATAAAGTATAAAAGTTATTTCCCCCTCTGTACTTTAATCAATTGGTCTAAATGCAAGTAGTATCTTTGGAAAATGAAAGACTTATTCTTATTGCTACTTTGCAAAAAGAGATGACTCATCAGTCAACCAGATCATTTGTAAAAGTGCTGAATAGGCACATTTGTTCTGTTCAGGTTAATTGTGAATTTGTTACTTTAACTTTAACTGTAAGCAGTATTTGAGTTATTCATTTTGAGAAACATTCTTGATATGAAGACTCCATTTCTTATTCCCATCATTTTTCCTGCATCAACTTTTATGAATATTTACTAAATTCACATCATAGACTGTCTTTAATGACATAAAATTTTCTCTAGTCACTAGAGTAATCTGTTCCATAGCTATCTAGTCTAAGTACTACTCCCCTTTTGATTTTGTCATCCTGTGGCAGGAGGGCCATATTATTGAAAACAATAGTATAATAGTTTTTGACTTCAAAACTTCATGGAATATATGAAGGATTTTAGAGTTCAGTGTCTTTTCTTACCCACCATTTAAAAGCCTGTAGCTAGGGTAAATATTGAGTAGTTAAGTAAGAATGCAAGAGCTTGAAGTTAGAAGGTTCCAAGTTTAATTGTCACTTCAGAAAATTGCTGTGTGACCCTGGATGAATCATTTAACCCTGTTTACCTCAGTTTCCTCAGCTGTAAAATGTGGAGGGAAGTGGAGAAGGAAATAGCAAACCACTCCAGTATCTTTCCCAAAGAAATCCCAAATGGTTCACAAAGTGTCATTCACAACTGCACTGACTAATAACATCAAAATGACAGATACTTAGAGAAAGTTCCCTGCTGAGTGGTGTTTTAGACAGTTTTTATAGAGTTCCCCTTTCCCTATATGTATTTTAGCTTCCCCTGTCCTTCTCCTATTTCTTCTTTCTTGTATTCCCAACTGTTTGTTTCTTCTTTTTCCTCTTTCATTATTTTTTCTCTTAAGTTTAAACTAACTATAAGTATTGTACACCTGTACTGCTTAACCCTAGTAAGAACACTCAAGGTTAAAGGAAATGTATTTTCCTTGGTCATCTAGAGTCTGCTTAACTAGAAATCACTACCAATATTCTTAACTTATCTGTCAATGGGCAAACCATGCCCCTAAATTACTCTGTAAAAATAACCAACAAGTCTGATTGGATAGAGCCAATACTTTGAGTCTAATGGACAATTACCAAAGACATACAAGTAAGTTCTTAATATACAATGCTTCCAGTAAAAATGCTCATGGATTTTGTTTTGTTTTATTTTTCTGTTTCCTCCCAGCATGCAGTCAAAAGGTAGTGGAGATAATGTGAATCAGTGAAGGAAATTTTAATGGCATAGTTTCATATTAGAAAGCAATTGTTTAGATTTTATTGACTTCCAAGTGAGGCTTCTCACTCCCATCCCCCCAGCTTAATAATTGGAATCATTACACACAGTCCTAAAGTACTACTTTAATCATGTCAGGGTTATGATGATTAATGATTTATTATTTCACCTTAGTCCAAATAACCCAGAGTGGACTAATTCAGTTTGCAAGTGATTTAGGAAACCTTAAAGAATTTTAACTTTTTATGGCTGCTGTGATTAATTATGAAAGAAAACACTAATGTTAAACCAGCTCTTTCTTGTTAAACAGTAGAGCATTTGTCCTTGTGCAGAACAAATGTAGGGATAATTTTCAGGAAAATAGTAAATTTGGGTTTTTGGATCCTTTTACATTGGAAAAATAGCATGTTTTAATGTATAAAGATAAACCCAACTCCAAAGTCTCACTCCTTACACATAAAGGTTATATGACTCCATCTAATCACTTAACATCTTAGTGACCCAGGTAACTTTCAAAGGTTGTAATTTTCAGAACTCATGACATTAGCATGAATGAAGGAAAGTTTTCCACTAATAAACCCCCACGTCAATGAAATCATGTCTAAGCTATAAGAATAACTACATATGGGCTGTAACAGATACCTAGATAGCTAGATATATATATATATATATATATATATATATATATATATATATATATATATATATATATATATACATAGAAACATAAATAAATTAATATATAGATATAGATATGTTCAAATTTTTAAGTTTTAATTTTTATTATTTCTGTCTGCCCTGATTCAGAATAGTAGCATCAATATCATCCAACCAAGAACTTAAAATTTTCATGCTTTTTTTGTTCCTCTTATCTGAAGTTTTCTCAACTTTGCTAGTTTGTGTTTGTGCAAATGTTAATATTTGAAGAAAGTTCTACTTATACAACCTTATTAAACCATCTTCAGAACAATTCAATAAGATAAGGAATGCATTATTACTCTTACTTTAAAGATGAGGAAAACTAGTCGCATTGAAATGCATTGACTTATCACAAGATGCCAAGCCAAGACCAAGAAAAAGTTCATCTGACTGCATATTTATTTATTATATTAAATACTACAGATTTACATGCTCTAATAGGTATGGTTGGTGCTGTATTCTTCCATCCATAATCCTTTGCATACCTGTACTTTCTTCCTTCTCCAATATCTTTTGTCTCTCATTTGCTTACCTTAAAATTATGTTCTATAAATCTCCTTCTAAAATAGACACTAAATAACTTCAAAGTCAGATAAATCTCATGATAAATTAGTAAATAGTACTTTAAATTTACATCCCCTTGGTTCAAAACAAAAATAAAGTTACCAAGGCAAAAAAGACTTTAATGTTTTAAAAATTAATTTCAAAAAGTATCTAGAAAAATATTAAATTTATGTTACTGGAAAAAGAGTCTCCAATTTGATGTGCTTCTTGAAGACAAGAATAATGCCAGTTAGTAATGCAAAGCCTTCAGATTCCAACAAGTTTCTTTCTTCTGTAAGGAAGACAACTACTTCAAATGATCCTTATAAATCATGCACTCTGGTATTTTCATCACTAAGACTTCCCTCTTCTGGATATTAAACACAAAGGCAGGGAAATTCTTCCCATTTGTTTTATTGTTTGTATTTAAAAAAAAACAAGGACATTTGTCATTAACTATATTGAGCTAGTCATTTAAGTTCTCTAGATTTCAATTTTCTCAGTTATAAAATGAGAGTGACTCCATAGTCTCTAAGGTCCCTTATATCTCTAATGTTTCTAATATTTGGTAATTTTATAATACTTTCTTACAGAAGATAATTTATTATTGAATCTATCATAAATTCAGTATAAAGGGCTTCAATCTTTGAAGTATGTCACACTAGACTTGATATGAATTTAGTGTGAAATATAAATTTTTTCTATTGGACAAAGTAATGAGGCAATACAGTGGTACAGAAACCAGAGGACTGGGCATTGAGTAAGGAAGACATGAATTTGAACCATGACTCAGATACTTTAGTAGAGTCAAGTTACTTAAATTCTCTGGATCTCATCTTCCTCAACTGTAATCTCTCAGGTCAATTCAATTTCTTCATCTATATTCCTGTCATTCTATGTTATCTCAAACTTGGATTATCTAAAGTGAAGCTAAGCCACTTTATACACTCTTTTTCAGGTGAAATGTCTTTCCATATTGGAAAAGATTTATGCCTTCTCCCTCTACCCCATGGAATTTCTATCTTCTTTAAGTCAGCTCACTTGATAACACCTATATGAAACATTTTAGTATTTCCCCACTAGTTATTAGTGATCTCCTTCTTAAAATGACTTTTTTATATACTATATTTTCTTAACTGTGTACATTTCATAGGGTTTCAATAGATTGCAAGTTTCCTTGTGGCAGGAACTTTTTTCTTTTTATCCCTAGTACTTATCACATCTTTAATCATTCAATAAACAAACATTCATTAAGTTCTTCCCATGATTTACATAATGTTCTACTAGCTGCTCACACAAGACTCATCTTCCAACTCTGATTTTGTAAGTCTGTGATTCTCCTTCTTGGCTATTGGTACATTCTGAATAGTTGACATTTTTTGAGAGTTCACGCCCCAAATTCCAAGTTTGATAGGACTTAAAATTGTCTATTCCTCTTTCTATTTTTTTTTATTTTGGGTATTTAATTATTTGTTAGTGTTTTACAATTATTATTAAAGATATAATATCACTTTAAAAGAAATTGACTTAAGTGGCAGCTAGGTGGCATAGTGGATAAAGCACTGGCCCTGGAGTCAGGAGTACCTGAGTTCAAATCCAGCCTCAGACACTTACTAATTACCTAGCTGTGTGGCATTGTGCAAGTCACTTAACCCCATTTGCCTTGAAAAAAAACCCACCTAAAAAAAAGAAATTGACTTGTAAGCTTTATAATTTGATCTTGATCTAAGTTTTTCTGAAGGTAGTATAAACTGAGCCCCCTAAACTGATATTTCTCCTCAGAAAGGAACAATGCCAAAAGTCTTTGATGGGCATGAAACAAATGTTGACAAGAAAAAGTCTTATAAGGAATATATGTCTGAAAAAGAAAATAAGCCAATCACAAAGTGGTAATAAGGAACCACTGAGGAGTGGCTAGGTGGCACAATGGATAGAGCACCAACCCTGGAGTCAGGAGTAGCTGAGTTCAAATCTAGCCTCAGACACTTAATAATTAGCTAGCTGTGTAGCCTTTGGCAAGCCACTTAACCCCGTTTGCCTTGCAAAAAACCCTAAAAAGCAAAAAACAAAAACAAAAAAAAAAATCAAGGGAACAAAAAAGTAAAAGTAATGAGGGGGGCACATGTGTAAAGTTATGGAGGGAGATGATTGAATGTGTAGGCCAAGTTTGAATGAAATATAAAGTAGGTAATGGATTAAAAAAAAGAAAGATGAATTGGAGCTAGATTATAAAGGTCATTAAATATCAGAGACATTTGTATTTCATCCTAAAGGCAATAGTAATTGATTGATACTCAATAATTGAACCAACTTCTTCAAATATCTGATTTAAGAATGCCAGTTTGAATGCTATGTGGAAAATGAATTTTAAAAGGAAAAGTTGGACATAGAGAGATTACTGGAATAATTCAGATGAAAAGTGATGAAATAAGATATGAACTAGAGTGATAGTTGTGTGAGTATAAAGAAGAGGCTTTTGTGGAAGTAAATTGCTGCCATTATTTTGGCAACTGATGAGAAATGAGAAGTGAAACGGAGTAAAGTCAAGAATCATCCCAGTTTCAACCATGTGTGATAAGAAAAATGATTGAATTCTTGAGAGAAATATAAATATTAATAATAAAATTATCTTTGACAGAAATACTAAAACATGGAAGAAAATTGTATATTTGAAAGTGGAAGAAAGTAACAGTCTTTGTTTTGAACATAATGAGCTTAAACTCTCTTTAGAACATACAGATAGAGATATCTAACAGAGGATTAGCTATGAGAGACTGAAATTCAAGAAAAAGATTGAACATGGAGATTTTGGAGTTGTCTTCAAAGAAATGAAATTATTGGAGTTGATGAAATGTTCAAAGAAGTGTACATATATATATGAAAGAGTTATATTGACAGACCTGAATGAGTACTTCATTTTCTTGTTTTAGATTAAAGTAATCAATTTTTGTTTTCGTTGGAATTTAATGACATCTTAAAGTTTTTTTGATCCTACTACTTTAACAAAGGTTTAAAGCAGCTTATAAAACTAAAAACAAAATTAAAAGGTTTATTAAAAAGAAAAAAGAACACATAACTTAGTTTAGAATAGAAGAGAAATAAATGTTGTGAGGTACCTAATATGAGTTATTTATAGTACCTGAACATGGAATTTAGTTTTGAAGTTTCTGATATCTAAAGCAACAAAAAAAAAAGGAAGGAGACAAGGAAGGAAGGAAGGGCAAAAGTAACATAGTCTGTGACACAAAGAAGGTGAAAAAGGTGCTATATAAATGTTAGCTATTGTTATTTCTACTACTACTTAGTAAATTTTTTAAATGAATTAATTAATAAATTAAGGGAAAAATTATACACTAGACCATGTGATGTCTTTAGGTTACATATAAAGATAAAAGTGAAATAATACCTACTTCCAAGAAGCTTATATTCTAATAAGCA
Organism: Macrotis lagotis; assembly: GCF_037893015.1. NCBI lineage: Eukaryota > Metazoa > Chordata > Mammalia > Peramelemorphia > Peramelidae > Macrotis > Macrotis lagotis. The sequence continues at coordinate 484,773,768 of NC_133666.1, forward strand.
AAAATAAGTATAAAGGGTAATGGTGATCAGGGAAGAGAATTTTTGTCCTGAGAATCCATAGAATGTTAAGTGGTGGGGCCGCTAGGTGGTGTAATGGATAAAGCATGGGCCCTGGAGTCAGGAGTACATGGGTTCAAATCAGGTCTCAGACACTTAATAATTACCTAGCTGTGTGGCCTTGGGCAAGCCACTTTAACCCCATTTGCCTTGCAAAAAAAAAAAAAACCCTAAAAAAAAAAAAGAATGTTAAGTGGAGTATTAAAATAAACCAGTCACTCATTCCAGGAGCATTGGTTGCCTTGATTCAATTGCTAATCTTGTAGATAAAATGTAGGGACTATAGTTTAGATTGATGTACAATGACTAGATGATCCTAGATATCTGGGAAGATGAATGTGAACCAGCTAAATGTAAGTCATTAGATGAATTTATGCTTGCTCATTTGTTGATATAACTCTTTCCTAGGCAAGAGGTCCCAAAATGCAAAGAATAGATAGATGTGTATTAACTCTATTTTTGCCAAAAAAACACAGGCAATTTAGCCAAGAATGTTTCTCCTCATTTTCAAAATTATTTCTATAAGAAAAATTTGTGTTCCATTTTCCTTTTCTTAGACATTTACCATTTGTTTTTAAACTTTAATTTCTTTTCAATTATTGTTGCTATGCCATTGGGCCTAATGATATAGGGTATAAGGCAATAAATCAAGGCCATTAATAAGCTAAATAAAATATTTTCAATCTGTATTAGGGTGCTATTTGGAATGAGCTAAGAAAGCAAATGTTTCTTTATCAGCTCTAACATTCTGTCATACTATATAGGGAACATAAATATTACAAACCTTATGGGTATTAATGGGCTCGTTTAAACATTTGATATGTTTACTGCTGGAGAGATCTTGTGGCATAAATCAATTTTTTAATATGAAATAGCTATAAAAACTGTAATTTTTACTTCTTGGTAGAAAGAAATTTGAATTTCAAATCACTAGCTGCTGAAGGAAGTTATTAAAAATGCATTAGGGTTGAAAATGTAGCTGTATATAATTGTCATAACAGATATTCAAAACAAATTTATCCTCAATGAAAACTGAACTAGAAGAATTTGCATAAATTCACCTAATAAATTTCCCTTAATTTTCCTAGTAGATGGAAAGAAACAGTTTAAAGAAATTTTAATAAAATAAAAACCAATGTTGTCAATATGGGAAGGAAAATCTAAATAAAGTCTATTGAAGGAAAGAGGGTGGAAGGATGAGATTGCAATCTGAATGTTTAGGAATGAAAATAAACCAAGCTTCAAGAGCAGAAAGATGACAAAAGAACAGTACTGTTCTGTTCATTAAATACATCTAAGTGAAAGAATGGTTATGTCATGTCAGTCCTGCTTTTATTTTGTGTGGAAATGTTAGTCTTTATCTCAAACTTAATGTCAAGCTATGAGTGTTAAACAGAAAGTGTTACAATGTAAATAATACTCTGTTTTTAATAGAAAGCTCTGGATTCTTATCCTGGCTTTTTCCATTTCCTACCTTATGATCTGAGGTTAGTCACTTAGGTTCTCAGGGTATCAGTTCCCTTATCTGTTAAATAAAGGGCTTAGACTTGATAGCCCTTAAGGTCCATTCCAGTTCTAAATCTATGACTTAATTGACTATTTTGTGACAATGACAAAAAATTTGTAAATCTTATTTCATTGATTAGAGAAATTAAATTGTTAAGTTCAGTAGCAATGCACAGATGTTAACTCTTAATTACATCAGACATTGAAATGTAGAATGACAATATGTCTTCCCAAATCTGCTTGCAACTCCTGTCATTAATTTTATTCCTTAGGATGAAAATATTTTGAAATAATTTTGCTTCTTGGAAAGTTAACTTATGCAGTCATGGTCTTACTCATTAATAGTTCAAGTTCATTACATTACATTGTCACTTAATTATCTTCAATTCCTCTACATTCAAATGATGTATAATTTCATTACAGTTGGACATCTCCACTAAGGTGTTTCTCATCCTTTTCATATATCAATGGTTTCATTGTATTATTGGCCTTTTTTTTGATAAATTCATTTATGAAAAATTTGATACATTTGGAAAAAAATTTAAAAGACATTAAATATATGTGATCCATTCTTCCTAGGATCATAAATTAAAATTGCTTTTTCCTTCAATTTCTCCATCTGTAAAATGGGATTTCTCTTCTTTTATAAAAATACCTTCTTCCTTCAGCATGATTACAAGGTCCTTTTTCATTTTTTTTTCTTTTTATATGTTCTTTTTAATCAAAATCCTTTGAAAAAATATGTACACAGATCAAATATAATATTCAAGATGTCATGTGAAAAGGATTAATTTAAACTATAGTAATATTTCATTTTCTATTATTTGAATCAAATGGATTATAAATAAAAGTATTCTTAATATTACCTTCTTTTTTGATATACTTATTTAATTTTTTCTAAGTCAACTGCAGGTAATGGATCATGTTCTATCCAGCTGATATAATTTTTGGTGGGGAAGGGGAATGGTATCCTACAGAATATTTTCCCTCTTGAAATACAACTAGTGATGGCAACTGTAGGAAAAAAAATATGGAAGCAACTTCTATGATGAACTTAAGATAAAGAATGTGATCTATTCCACAGAAGAGCTGATGGTATCTGAACACAGACTGATATATGATTTTTTTCTTTTCTCTCACTTTATTTTTTGTGAGGTTTTTCTATTCTTGTGGGAGGAGGGGGGAATTGTGTTTACTCTTACAATAATTCTATTTAAATAATGTGTAAATAAATAAATAAGTTTTTTAAATAAAAAAAAGATTTTCCCTTTCTCTTAGGTTTATATCATCAAGAAATTTGATAAGCCTTTCATTGATTCTTTCCTCCTCTCTATAATTTTAAAATGGTGAACTTTTTGGAAGAAGAAGCATTTGAGCTGAGCTTTGGAGAAAGATAAGATAAAATCTGAAAATCTCAGAGGAATAGAGAGATGAGTGATAGAATGTCAATTGTATGGAAAGACTAGTAATGCAGTAGAATTAGTGTCATGTGTGAAACAGAGCAATATGAATTAAGATCAGAATGGTGAGGCTATATCAAGCCTGTCTGACAAAGGGATTTATATTTTATCGCAGAGAAAATGGGAGAAAGGGAAGGTTTTTTTAAGCAAGAAAATTGTGCAGTCACAATTTTGGATTTCAGTTCTTTCATACAAATATATCAATTAATTCACTGACTTTTTTGTGTCATCCTCTACATTGACAGAAATACCAACTCTGCCTTTGTTCAAGATATATCATTCAGTCATAGATGTGGTGGTGTGGTGTAAAGAGATTTTTCAGAAACTACAATCCATAATCAAATTCAATGCTATATTGTTTCTATAATGGACATATCAATCTATTCTTTGATAATCATACTCTATAATCTTCATAACTTCTGTACCCAAATATCCCTCCATATATATGTTATTTTCCCCATTAGAAGGTATCCTCCTTGAGGAGAAAGACTGTGTTTGTTTGTATTCTATTCTCAGTATTAACACTATGATTTTCACTGGGCAAACTTATAAAAAGTGTGTCTGTTTTTTTCAGAGGGATCCTAGTATGGATTGGTTTGCTCCTCCCCAGAATCTCCCTTGGGTTTTCCTGAGTCATTCTTTTATAGTTAGCCACTCCCAGAGTTCTTAGTATCTGGAAGTATTTCTTCTTTCAAACTAGGTGATAAGAAATAATGAGAACTTAAGTAGCATGGCCACCAAATAAAAATAGCTCTCTAACCCACTGTCCTCTGCCCCCAGCCCCTAATACTTATTGACAAGAGTCAAAGGTCCTAGATTAACTTCTCCTTTGTGCTCTGAGAAATTATAAAAAATAATTCAAAGAATCAATATGTTGCTTTTTATAGCTCTGAGTATCCAGTCAGGAATCTGCCCTAGACAAATATGCTACAGTTTAAAATCTATTTCTCTCTTAAAGTGGTCATTTCCCTTTCTCTGTTTCTGTCTCTGTGTCTCTTTCTGTGTCTCTCTGTCTCTGTCCCTTTCTCTGTCTCTATCTTGCTCTTTCTTCTCCATCTCTCCTAAATTATTGAAAATATAAACAAAAGCTGACAATGTAATGGTATTCCACATTTATAATAATATACTAGTCAAAAAATAAAGCCACATAAACTTTAAGGAAATAAAGATGTTTCAGGGATTAGCATAATTGCTAATAAGAAGGAAAAGAGAATAACTGCATTGAATCATTGACTAAGTCTTCAATTCAGGGGCTATTTTGGTGATAAAACATCTATTTAATATACCTCCTGTTTGATTTGATGCCAGTGAAAATGTAGCTGCTTAAAGGTTTGGGGTGGAACATGAAAGAATACATGTAAAAGATTGACTCTGACTCAAAAGAAATTTTAGGGACAAAAAGGTTTATTTAAATATTGTTGTGGCTGGCAGAAGGGGAAGAACAAGTAAAGGCAGTTGGAAGCTGTTGAGCCCCTAAGGAAGATAAGCAACAACAAGTACATCAATGGCATAATTTACTATGAGAAGATGAAAAATAAGGAAATATAGAAGACTGAGAGAAGGTACTTGGGTGATCATGCTCCTTGAGAGCTAGTTCACTTGACCAGAAGACAAGCAACTCAATTAAGTAAAGGGTGAATTTTAAAGGGGGCACTTAGTGAAATAGAGAGAAGAATATAAGTGGGAGGGTAGCTAGCTCAGAGAGCAAGAGATGAAATAAAGAGGGATATGTTGATGAGGGGCAGTACCTAAAAGACCTAATCCTTTCAGGTTAGGGGGATCCATTCTTTTGTTGATACTGGTTTGTCCTTGCCTGGGAGGGGCAAGGTAGTTTATTAAAAGCTCATTGACCTCATCTTAAATTGAAAAATAGGATGGGGGTAAGGGGAGTACATTGTCTTCAGCAACTTTAAATAGAAGATACATGGCCCTGGTAGAGGGAACTGATTATAGGACATATTTCTCCATTCAATATTTCTTCTAATTTGAATTCACTGACATAACTCTACTACTATAGTAGACACTTAATTGATAACATTGCCCCCTCCCTTCTTAGCCCTCTCCCTCTCCATTACAGCTTTTTCAACTCCCTTTTGCCTCAGTAATTACCGTGTTACACCCATCTCTTTGTATTTACTTAACCCTGATTGCCTTGCAGCCAAGGTCATCCCCAGTTGTTCTGATTCATATCAGACTACTGAATCCAGTTGACTCTGGAGGAAAAAGTGAGGCTAGTGACAGTAAAATCCTATTCTTATGTTTATCATGGCATTACCTCCAGTGATGTCATTGTCTTCTTCAAAAATGAAAGACAAACATCAAAGTATCACCTTGGTTTGTGCTATCCTCTTTAGGGGATCCATTCTACCACTTAAAAGGTGGGGAAACACCTGCAACAAAACAAATGCAAATACAAATAGAGTTTTCATGTATGCATAAAATATATTGAACAAAGAATTTCAAGATCAGAATTCCATTGCACTCTACCATAGTCTTCCCTCCTTGCTATTGATCAACATTCTTTGAGTACAGTCTTTTTCAACTATATCCACAAACTCATTTAATAATCTTATACACATACACACACACACACACATACACATATATACATATATATATATATATATATATACAACAATAACATATATATATTTATATATTATTCCTTGTTTTCCATTTTTTTATCTGGACTATAAAGTCAAGATATGACTTGCAAGTGAATTGTATTTAAATGAGGGAGGGCAGGCTTAAATCACCAATCTTACTGGACCCTCAGGGTCTAGTGGCAAGTTAAGATTAGAGATGACCTGGATGTAGTGGAAGACCTTGGCTTTTTTTTTAAATTAAGTTCTTTCATTCTCAGTTAGACTGGGGGGAATGCTCTTTCAATAATTAAGGCTAGACAAGAAATCAGGCAAAGAATAGCAGCTTTTCCCTAAGAAATCAATCAACTGATTCATCTGGGAGGGGAAGACCCTCAGGGTTTTAAGTCAAAACAGAAATAATTGCTGTTTACAAATATTTGAATCATTTGGGCCCAAAAAATGACCTAGAGAAGTTCGGACTAATCTATGAAAGGCAGAGTAATAAGAATTTAAGGCATTGTCTTTAAGATATATTGCAAGGGGGCGGCTAGGTGGTGTAGTGGATAAAGCACAGGCCTTGGAGTCAAGAATACCTGGGTTCAAATGCAATCTCAGACACTTACTAATTACCTAGCTGTGTGGCCTTGGGCAAGCCACTTAACTCCATTTGCCTTGCAAAAAAACTAAAAATAAATATCTTGCAAGGTTTCAGTAAATGTTTTCTCAAACCTAACTGAAATACAGATAAAAAACCATTCCTTTCAACTAATAATCCTATGAAAATGAAATATCTAGTATAAAATATTATTTGAAAAAACATTATTGATTTTAAAATATCAATAAGAATATTTAAAAGGTAAAGTAGAAACAGAGTACTATATAAAAACTATTTATGGTTTTGAAAATGTATATTAAATTTAACAAGGGTATAGCAAAATTTCTCTATTTTACTTTAAGAACTTTTTGTTCCCTTCTGTGTATTTTTAGCCTTTATTGATGCTCTTTCTAAAAGTCTATTATTACTATTTCTGACACAAGAATTATCTTTGAATCAGCTGTCTGTGTAGACTACTGACTTATAAGAGTTAAGATAAAAATCCATAACAAGAAAAATAATAATCATGAGAAAAGATTATGGTATACAAATAAAAGATTTAATGTTAGCATAGTGTATATATATATATATATATATATATATATGTATATATATATATATATTTGCTATTTATAAACAGATGACTCCAACTTTTTTATCTAGATACATTACTGCATTCCTTTAGCAAGATGTCAGTGTTCAAATATTTTGTCCATTAACAATCAGAGTCCCCTTGTCTAAGAGATCTCAACCCCACAAACAATAAAGATCTAGAAAGAGTTATCAATAATGTGTTCTTTTTTACTAGCAAAGTGAGGAATCATTATCTTAACATGCTCCATAAACCTTACTACTTAAGGATTATATCTAGAACTAAGAAAATGTTAGCTGAGGAGAACTTTATAGAGTTTTTGAAGAATTAGACATAAAATTTCCCCCTTTAAGGTTAAAAGAAATGATGGAGGAATTAGTGATTTTACCCAACATCATAATCAGTTTAGTTCACTGATATAAAAGGAATATCTTTCTGATGAATTGACAATGTCAAAAAGTGATAAATATTTTCAGAGGAAAACTGGAAAGTATGAAAGGAAAAAGACACAAGAAAAAATAAAAAGTATAGGAAGAATTATGGATTTTATTAGTAGAAGCAGTAGCAAGTACATATTAAAAGACATAATAAAGTAATAAACTGACATATCAACAGGGTGTATATAATAAATTATTTGACTCCTTTTTCCAGTCTTCTTTTTACATTCATAGCTAAAATTATGTCCTACCAATTCATAGGTTCAACCTCCAAAATACAAATTCAACAAATATTCATTAAGAGTGTGTGCCATGTTTGGCACTATTTAGACCCCTTTTAGAGACTCTGGAACCAATTTAATCTCATATTCTGATTTTCTAATTTAAGGTATATTTGTGGGTATACCTACACAATCATTCCTTGAATAACTAACTCTGCTTATATCTCTGTAGGGAAATCAGCAAAACTTCGTTGACAGTATATATTTATAATAAATGCAGCAATTATAATCCCCTCTACTTTCTTTATCTAGTTTTGGGTTTGTACCATAAGAATGACAATTTTTGAAGGACGTGTAACCATGACTTCTTTTACTCTCTACCTAGTTCTTATAGATTTCCCCCCTTTTTTTTAATGGCAATGGGCATGGGGAAACAGAAATACACAAAGGTTAAATGGGAATTATAATAAATTTTGTAATCCTAAATCAGATAATTGACCTAATATCTACACGAGATACACTACAGTTCAAAGGACAATCTTAACATGGGAGCATTGTTGCCTTTTATTGTCTATCATAGTTTCATGTGATAGCCCTTAGCCTCACTTATACACTAAGCCTTAGGGCAGCTAGGTGACCTGGTGGAGTCAAGAGATCTGGAGTTCAAATCCAACCTCAGATACTTGACTCTTACTACTCTGTGACCTTGGGGAAATCACTTAACTCTTATTGCCTCACATCCAAGGCCGTCTCAGGCATCCTGATTCATATCTGTTCACTGGACTCAGATAGCTCTGGAGGAGAAAGTGAGGCTGGTGACTTAGAAACAGCACCCCCTCACTCAAATCCAATTCTTATACTTGTCATGGCATCACCTCTCTGATGTCATGTTCTTCTTTGAAAATGGAAGACAAATATTCTTAAGCACTAAAGAACATCACACTGCCATAGTGAGGGGAAGGCTTTCTAGTCACTGCACATTAGAAGATAAGAGCAGAAAGTCTAGCAGACATCAATAGAAAGTAGCTTGGCTAACATGAGACTTGCAGAAATATCCAGCAAGGATATTACAATGGAAAATTTAAATATAGGACTTAACATGACTTCTATTAAGTGCTCTTCCCAAAGGGATGCATTACCCAAACCTTATATTATGCTTAAACAATAAAGGTTAAAAATGTATATGGTCACATTTCCATTCTGTTCTACCCAACTTTCATGCTACCTCTGAATTTTAATGCTTTGTACATCCAAAGGTCTCATCTCTTCAGATGTGTCCCAAACCTATTATGTCTTTAACCCTCACCTATCTCCTGATTGCCAGAGCTATATAATGTGACTTTTACAAAATTAGATCACAAATTAAGGATGGAAATGTTGGAGGCTTACAGAGAGGATGCACTATAAGAGAAATCAAGTGAGGATTAGAGGGACCTATTGAGCTATTTTGAAAACATTTGAAAACAACAATGAAAGATAAGTAGATGACATTTTAATTGAAAGGCTTAACATAAAGATGTTGATGCAGAATGATGCAATTGCATTCAGGAACTTTAGTATTCTTCAGCAGGAGAATTAGATGATGATAACTATATGCAAAATTACAATGGAGCACAGAATAGAAATAGGAAGAGGTCAATTCAAGTATTTCAGAAGAATCAGTAACTTGTTGATCAATTGAAGATGGGCATCAAATTATAGATATATTTCTTTCCTTTGTATTCATAGAAGAACCAAAATAATAATATTAACATTTAAAAGTCCAAGTATGATGAAATAAGTTTTTTAAATATTAATTTTTACATAACAGTGGGTTAATATCAACATGGCAATATAGAGAGAGATATACTCTGAATCAGGAAGACAGGTTCAAGTCTTAACTTATAGAAACAGGAGATATGTCATCCTTGGCAAGACACTTAACCTCTCACTGCCCCAAGGAAACTCTTTAAGGCTAAATTTCAGAGAAGGCATTGATTTTAAATGGTAGAGTTTTCCTACCAGGAGTTTCCTATACCAGTAAAAACTTTAAGTTCAGAATCTTCACTTCCTCTTTTCCCCAGAAAACTGACTGGATTATATAGGATTTAAGAACTGAACTAATTTCTGTAAAAGCAAGAGCAATACATATCTCATGGGTGTTAGAGTACAATTCATAATTTAAATACAATTTAATCCTTTCTAGAGTTTTTATATTAAAACTTGATTGAAATCAGATCAATAAAGCTTTTCCAAACAATTATCATGCAGCAGGTCTTTGCAAAATGATGGAGATAAAAAAAGCCACCATTTTATACTCTATTAAGAGGGTATATAATATATACATAAAGAGCGAGAAAAGTAATACAAACAAATTTAAAGAGCTAGAGAGAAATAAAAAATTGCAAAATCAGAAAAACCTAATGTGGGAAATAATAGTTAAGCTATGCTTTGAAGTAAGGTGACTGGAGAGGGATATGCACTCAAGCATGGAATCTTTTTTTATTTTTGAAAAGCATTTTTATTTTTTTTATTCATCCATATGCACATGTATAATTTTAAGTTACAAAATTTCAGTTCACACTCCCTTTCACCCCCTTCCCCTCAGTGGTGAAAGCTCAGGTTAACATTGAACATCCATATTTTTGATGAGCATGTTTACACATTAGTTACTTTCAGAATGAGGAATTAGGATTAATGAAAACAGACATAAGAAATGGTTTTTACAAAGTGTTCATCAGATTCTGAATAGTTGTTTTTTTTTGTTTTGTTTTATTTTGTTTTTCTTCCTCTGCATTGGGATAACACTGTCCATAGTCAGGTCTAATATGTTGTTCTATCTGGAGTAACAAGAGGTACTGCTTCCATCAAGGTTGATCATCTCACAAAGCTGTTATTAATGTGTACATTGTTCTCTTGGCTCTGCTCCTTTTGCTCAGCATCAGATCCTGTATCTCATTCCATGCTTCTCTATTGTCTGACCATTTATGGTTTCTTATAGAACAACAATATTCCATAGTATTCATGCACCAAAACTTGTTTAGCCATTCCCCAACTGATGAACATCCCCCTCAACTTCCAAGTATTTACCACTACAAAAAGAACTGCTATGCATATTTTGGAACATGTAGGATTTTCCCAATTTTTAATAATTTCTTCTGGATTTAGGCCTAGAATTGGAATTTCTGGGTCAAAGAGAATGGGCATTTTTATTGCTCTTTAGGCATAGTTCCATTATTGTTCTCCAGAATGACTGGATTCATTCACAATTCCACCAGCAATGTATCAATATCACAATCTTCCCATAACTTCTCTAACATTGATAATTTTCTCTTTTGCTCATATTGGCCAATCAGATAGGTGTGAGGTGATAACTCAAAGCTGTTTCAATTTGCATTTCTCTAAACAATAATGATTTGGGTTTTTTTTTTATTTGAGTATATATAGCTTTAATTTCTTTATTTGAAAACTGTTCATATCCTTTGTTCATTTATCAATTGAGGAATGACGTATAACCATATAAATTTAATGCAATTCTCTATATATTTTAGAAATGAGACCTTTATCAGAACTCCTAATTGTGAAGATTGCTTCCCAGCTTTCTGCTTTCCTTTAAATTTTGGCACCATTGATTTTATTAGTGCAAAAACCTTTTAATTTAATATAGTCAAATCATTCATTTATAATTTATAATGTACTGTAATTCTTGTTTGGCCATAAATTTATCCCATTTTCATAGATCTGATAGGTAGAGTATTTCTTGGTCTATGGTGTTGCCCTTTATGTCTAAATCCTGTAAACATTTTGACCTTATGTTGGCGCAGAGTGTGAGATATGGATCTATGCCAAGTTTTTTGCCATATTATTTTCCAGTTTTCCCTACAATTTTTGTCAAATAGCAAGTTCTTATCCCAGAAGCTGATGTCTTTGGATTTGTTAAATAGTAGATTACTGTAGTCATTTACTGTGGTTTCTTTTGAACCTATCCTAATCCACTGATTCATTACTCTATTTCTTAACCAGTACCAGGTAGTTTTCATGACTGCCAGTTTATAATATAGTTTTAGATCTGGTAGAGCTAGGCTCCTTCTTTTACATTTTTCCCCCATCAGTTCCCTTGCTATTCTTGACTTCTTTGTTACTCCAGATGAATTTTTGTTGCTATTTTTTTCTAACTTAGTAAAATAATTATTTAGTAATTTGATTGCTATGACACTAAATAAGTTATTTAATTTGGGTAGAATTGTCATTTTAAATATGTTATCTTGACCTAACCATAAGTATTTGACATTTTTCTAATTATTCAGATCTGTCTTCATTTCAGTGACAAGTGCTTTATAATTGTGTTCATATAGTTCCTGGGATTGTCTTGGGAAGTAGATTCCCAAATATTTTAATGTTGTCTATAGTTACATTAAATGGAATTTCTCTTTCTGTCTCTTGCTTTTGGGCTTTGTTATTTGTATATAGAAATGATGATGATTTATACAGGTTTATTTTATATCCTTATTTTATATCCTGCTACTTTGCTGAATTTGTTAATTGTTCAAAGGAATTTTTTAAGATTATTTTTCTGGGTTCTCTAGGTATAGCATCAGATCATCTACAAAGAGTGAAAGCTTTGCTTCCTCATTGTCTATTCTGTTTCCTTCAATTTCTTTTTCTTCTCTTGCTACAACTAGCATTTCTAATACTATATTGAATTGTAATGGTGATAATGACCACCCTTGTTTCACGCCTGATTTTATTGGAAATGCTTCAAGCTTATTTCCATTTCATATAATTTTTACTGATGGTTTTTGATAGATACTATCTATTATTTTAAGGAAAAACTCCATTTATTTCTAAACTTTCTAGTGTTTTTAATAGGAATGATGTTGATTTTATCAAAGATTTTTCAACATCTCATAAGATAATCATATCATTTCTGTTGAGTTTTCTATTGATAAGTTGAATTATGTTGAGTGTTTTTCTAATATTGAACCATCTCTGCCTACTTGGTATAAATCCTACCTGTTCATGATATATTATCCTAGTAATAACTTGCTGTAGTCTCATTGCTAAAATTTTATTTAAGATTTTTGAATCAATATTCATTAGGGAGATTGGTCTATAACTCTGTCTGCTTGGGTTCTTCCTGGTTTAAGTAACAGTACCATATTGGTGACATAAGAGAGGTTTGGAAGAACTCCTTTTTCCTTCAATTTTTTAAAAGATTTATGCAGAAAAAGAATTAAATGTTCCTTAGATGTTTGGTGGAATTAACTTGTAAATCCATCTAGACTAAAAGACTTTTTCTTAGGAAGTTTATTGATGGTTTCTTCATTTTTTTTCCTGAAATGGTGTTATTTAATTAATCTATTTCCTCTTCTGTTAATCTGAGCAGTTTATATTTTTGTGAATATTCACCAATTTCACTCAGGTTATGCAATTTATTGGCATTCAATTTGACAAAGTAGCTCTGAATTATATCTTTGCTCCTCATTAATGGTTTAGCTTACTCTTCACATTTTTTGATACTGGCAATTTGGTTATTTTCTTTCTTTTTTAAAACATCAGATTAATAATAGGTTTGTCTATTTTATTGGCTTTTTCATAAAATCAATGCTTAGTTTTATTTATGAGATCAATGGTTTTCTTGCTCTCAATTTTATTAATCTCTCCTTTGATTTTTTCAGAATTTATAATTTGGTATTTAATTGGGATTTTTAATTTGTTGTTTTTCTAGCTTTTTTAATTGTATGCCCAATTCATTGATCATTGATCGCCGCTTTCTCCATTTTTCTCATATAGACAATTAGAAAGAACAAATTTCCCCTTAAAATTGCTGTTTGATCCCCATTATTTAAGATAAAGTTATTTTCTCCAGAGGTCTATCATACCTACATTTTCTAAGATTTCAATCACCTTCATAGCTTCTTTCTTATTTATTTTGAGGTTAGATTTATCTAATTCTGAGAGATGGAGATTTAGGGTCCTTCATGATTAAAGTTTTGCTGTCTATGTTTCCTTGTAATTCACTCAACTTTTACTTTAGAAATTTGGGCTATATCACTAGGTGCATACATATTTAGTAATGATATAGTTTCATTACAAATGGTACCTTTTGAGAAGATGTAATTTCCTTCTTTAATCCCCTTTTTTTTTTAGTTTTTGCAAGACAATGCAGTTAAGTGATTTGCCCAAGGCCACACAGCTAGGTAATTATTAAGTCTGTGAGACTAGATTTGAGCTCAGTCCTCCTGACTCCAGGGCCAGTGTTCTATCCACTGTGCCACCTAGCAAACCTCTTATCCCTTTTAAGAAGATCAATTTTTGCTTTTATTTTATCTAAGATCATGGCCACTCTTCATGATTTTTTTCTCCAGTTGAGACATAATATATTTTGCTCCAACCATTTACCTTTACCCTGTTTGTATCTTTCTGTTTCAAATGTGTTTCTTGTAAAAAACATATTATAGGATTCTAGTTTTTAATCCATCCTGCTATTCACTTACGTTTTATGGGACAGTTCATCCTGTTCAAATTTTACTCGCTTTCCTCTTTGACCTTTCTTTTAAAATTTAACTTTCATTCCCATCAGTCGGGGAATGTTAGACAAGTTATGCAACATGAATACAAGGGAATATTATTTTTCTATAAGAAACCATAAATGGTCAGACTCTAGAGAAGTATGAAATGACTTAGAGGATCTGATGCTGAGCAAAGGGAGCAGAGCCAAGAAAACAAAATACACATCAACAACAACATTGTGTGATAATCAACCTTGATGGAAGCAGCTCCTCTCAACACTTCAGAGAGCTAGGACAAGGGCATTAGACCAGCTATGGGCAATATTATCACAACCCAGAGGAAGAAAACAAAACAAAACAACAACATAAGCTACCCTTCAGAATCAAATTAACATTTTATAAAAATTACCTCTTATGTATCACTTTCTTTTATGCCCTTAACATATTTATCAAAAATATGTATGTACAATGCTAACCTGATTGTTTGCTGCTGAGGAGAAGGAGGCAGGAAGGGAAGGTGGAAGGAAATTTTGTAATTTAAAAATATATATGTACATATGGATGAAAAAATAAATAAATTTTTTTTAAAAATTTAACTTTCAGTTTGATTTCACTTATACATTCACCTTCCTTTTTATCAGTTGCTTCTTGATTAGACATCTTAGAGGCCAAGGTCATCCACTGAAACCTGAGTGAGCACCAGTCATCTCAACTTTGTTTTACCTCTGGACTCCAATGACTGTGAAGGAGAGGATGAGGCTGAAGAGTTCTAAAAATCCAATTTATGTGCCAAACAAAAGATGCCATCTATGCAATTATACTATTTTGCCATTTTTTCCTACTTCAGAGTCATGTGTTGACATGCAAGTGATGAAGCAGTAGATGTGGATACATTGAAAAATATAATCACAACCCTGTACACAGGCAGCCCAAGCTGTCTTCAAAATGGAATTGAGAAATGAACAGTTCTTGTGAGAGAATCACATCTGAATAGCAACCTGGAGTGAAAGAAGACTGGCAAATGAAGGCCAACTTAATGAAGTTGGACTTGTATATACTTTTTTTCTGGAACAGCCTCAGTGAAGGGAAGCACTATGAAGCTGGCATAGTTTTTTAATGGTTTGCAGTTTATTTTATAAGGTTTTAGGTATTAATATATTGAAAAGTATATACTCCATTTAATAGATATTTATAATGAGACTTTGTAATATTTTCTTTTGTTTTTTATTGGTAAAAATAAATTCTTTTAAATCTTATTGATTAATGTTGCTAATTGTTGTTATTGTATTGTCCTACTTTTTCTCAGTCATGGTCATTCATGACTATTTGGGTATTCTATGTAAATCATAATATAATCAGAATTAGGGATCTTTTTGTTTTGCTAAACTATTTAATTTGTTTCTCTTATTACTATCTAGCATTTCCATTCCTATGCCATATAAAAATAGATAAAAGAAGTATCCTTTCTTCACTCCTATACATAGTGGGAAAACATGGTTTCCTTATTGAATGTAATTCTAGCCCCTACCACTATAGTTTAGATGTATGCATAGTTATATGTTTGTGTATGTGTTTATATTTAACTATGTGTATAGGTATAGGTAAAGGTATGTGAAACTAATGACTAGATCTATGATTTCATTGGTAGATAGAACTCTTGGATAAGGAAAATCTTGCCCAATGACTGCATTGACAATGATTGCTACTTAATCTGAAGGAACTGCCTAAGGCTCTGAGACATTAAATAAATATTTTTAGTCATTTTGTTTCAGAAGTAGGGTGTGAATCCTTGTCTTACTGGTTTTGAGACTGGATCCCTGGTTATTATATCATATCACTTCATGTTGTGCATCACATACTTACCAAACTTTTAATTCATTCTAAAGCAAACTTGAAAAACATATTGTC
Organism: Macrotis lagotis; assembly: GCF_037893015.1. NCBI lineage: Eukaryota > Metazoa > Chordata > Mammalia > Peramelemorphia > Peramelidae > Macrotis > Macrotis lagotis. Next base: position 484,789,620 of record NC_133666.1, read on the forward strand.
ATAGAAAGAACATTTGAATGAGAATCAGAATATTTGCCTTGCCTGGACATTAACTCAGTATGCGATCATGAACAAACAATTTTCTCTTTTGGGCTCCAGTTTCTTAAATCTATATAATTATTTGGATCATTTAGATGATCCCTAATATTCCTCCCAACTCTAAAAGTTTATGCTTCCTTGATCTTCCTTGAATTTAAAATGACACATTGACGTTACAACCAAAGACTGTTGATGGATTAATGTTAATTTTTGGCCCCAAACCTTAAAATGATGCCTACCACATAAAGCTCAAACTCTTTTGCAATGCATTCAAATATTTTCATAATTTGGCAAGATCCACCTATCCTACTTTTCTACACTTAATTCAAACTACTCTTTAACTTCTGCATATGCTGGGAAATTGATCTACATGCTTTCTTACAAATGTCCTTTATCCTTCTTGCCTTTCTCCATACTGTTCCTATGCCTACAATGTCTTTCCCTTCACATTTGTGGAATTACTACTTAACTTTTAAATCCTAATTTGTATGGCACCTACTTTGTGAAGTTTGCTACCCTCATCACTATCAATGCTCCCACCATGGCGACTAACACTAAAGCAGTTACACAAAAACATTATGAAGACCTGGAAACCATGTCATCAATGTACCAAAGAGGACAAATTTATAATTCTGGATGACTTTAATGTTAGAATAGACTCAGATTACTGGACATGGCAGGGAGTCCTTGGGGGGAAAGGAGTTGGAAACATTTAAAGCAATGGTCACCTACTACTGAAGACGTGCATCTCATGATCTTCTCATCACCCACATTCTCTTCCATTTACCTACATGCAATAAAACTTCCTGGATGCACCCTCATAGAAAACATTGGCATCTATTAGACCATGTGATCCTAAAGAAAAGAAACAGAAAGGATGTGAGAGTAATAAAGATAATTTATGGTGCAGAGTGCTGGACTAATCACAGGCTCTTCTCTAAGTTAAACATTCACATTCAAACAAGTCAGTGCACCCAAAGCAAAACTAATACTAGAATTAATGTCAAGAAATTAAGTGTCTCTCTGATAGCAAATAGTTTGTTACTAACTTGGAGGGAGGGCAGCTAGTTGGTGCAGTGGATAGAGTACCAGCCCTGGAGTCAGGAGTACCTGAGTTCAAATCTAGCCTCAGACACTTAATAATGACCTAGCTGTGTGGCCTTGGGCAAGCCACTTAACCCCATTGCCTTGCAAAAAACCTAAAATGCAAACAAGCAAAAAAACTAACTAACTAACTAACTTGGAGGGAAAACTGAGCCAACATCCAGCTGGCAATAGTGTAGCAGAAAAAGAGTGGCCAGCTTTCAGAAATCTGGTGTTCAGCACTGCATTTTTCATCTGGGCTAGAACACTCACAAATACGAATATGGCATACACATGTATACAAGATTTGTAGATCTGACCAGTCATGAGGGATTATGGAAAATTATGTCAAAATTTGGTTGCCCAGAGTTCATCAGTATCATATGGCAATTTCATGACAGCATGCGTGCCCAGGTTCTGGATAGTGGACGATGCCATTGAGATTTCCCAGTCATCAGTGGAGTGAATCAGGGATGTGTCCTTGCTCCCATACTTTTTAGCATTATGTTTTCAGACATGTTATCAAGGCAAGACCAAAGTGGAGGGAGTGTTGGTACATGATCTTTTGTTTTCAGATGATTGTGCACTCAATGTAGCCCCTGAAGCTGAGATGCAAAACGATATGAATCAATTCTCCCCTGCTTGTGCTAATTGATCTACAGGTGCTCCATCAGCCAGAACCACACCATCCATATATAGAACTATTGATTACACAAGTGGAGAAGTTTTGAATACTGTGGACAAGTTCACTAACCTTGACAGTGCCCTTTCCAAAGAGGTACACATTGACAATGAGTTTGACACATGTATTACCAGAGCTTGCACAGTATTTGGGAGGCTCTGAAAGAAAGTGTGACAGAGAAGAGGTATTAGACTGACTACCAAACTGAAGGTCTATAGAGTCATTGTGCTGGCCTCATTGCTATATGCCTATGAAACCTGGATAGTTTACCAGCACCATGGCAAGACATTGAATTGCTTCCATTTAAATTGTTTTAGGAAAATTGTGAAGATTACCTGCAGGAGAAGATATCAGACACTGAATCCTTTTTCAAACTAAATTACCTATCATTCCTACATTACTACAGACAGTTCAACTATGATGGACTGGACATGTTGTTAGAATGCCAGACATATACCTGCCAAAAAACTACTTTATGGAAAACTCACACAGGGAAAGTGCTCACAGGGGTGAGAAGAAGTGATACCAAGACTCCCTGAAGGACTCATTGAAGAACTTAAGAACTGACAGTATAGCTGGGAAGACACTGGAACAGGACCACCCAACATGGCCTTCATTAGTGAGACTGCTGAGCACTATGAGGAAGGTAGAATTGAAGCAGCCTCAAAGTAAACATGAAATATATAAGTTTAGAGTACTCACTCCAAGTGTTCACATGGACTATTTGGCACTAACCTATGGTAAAGTATTCAGAGCTCATATTGATCTGATCAGCCACAGACGAACGCACCGTAATTTGTCTTAAACATGCTGATGTTGTTTTGGTCTTCTTTGATAACAAAAGGTAAGAACTAACCAACTTTACGAATTTGCCCCTTGCTTCACTATACTTATACTTAATCCTTAATTGAAAAATGTTAACATATTTTCCCTCTAATCAGTAACAGTTTACCCTCTTGGAAGCTCATTTAGAACCCCAGCTTTTTTGTGGTTTTGTGTGTGAATTATATTTTTGATTTTGCCTATTTTGTATCCCCAATGCTAAACACAGTGCCCAGGAAAGTCTGCAATTTATCAATGTTTACTCACTTTTTGATTAAAGAATAGATAATTCCGGGAATCAATCTTCACAACTAGGAGTTCTGAAAAAAGTCTCATTTCTAAAATATATTCAGAATTGCATCAAATTTATAAGGCCACAAGTCATTCCCCAGCTGATAAATACTCAAGGATATGAATATAGTTTTTAAATGAAGAAATTAATACTATATATAATCACATGAAAAATGCTCCAAATCATCATTGATTAGAGAAATGCAAATTAAAACAGTTCTGAGATATCACTTCAGACCTATCAGATTGGCTAAGATGACAGAAAGGTAAAATGATCAATATTGGGGAGGTTGTGGGAGGATTGGTATATTTATGCATTGCTAGTGGAGTTATGAACTGATCTAAGCATTCTGGAGAGCAATATGGAACTATTCCCAAAGAGCAAATAACTGTTCCTACCCTTTGACCAGTAAGTCCATTTATAGGCCTATATCCAGAAGAAATTATAAAAAAATGGGAAAGTCCCCCATGTTCCAAAATATTCATAGCAGCTCTTTTTGTTGTGGCAAAGAATTGCAATTTGAGGGAATGCCCATCACTTGAGGAATGGTTAAACGAGTTATGGAACGTGAATATTATGGAATAAAATTGCTCTATAAGAAACCATAAATGGTTGAACTCTAGAGAAGCATGGAATGAATTGTAGGATCAAATGCTGATTGAAGGGGAGTAGAACCAAGAGAACAATACACACCTTAACAACAACATTGTGAGATAATCAAACTTAATGGATGCAGCTCCTTTCAGCAGTTCAGAGAGCTCAGACAACTATATTAGACAGGCTAGGGACAATGTTATCCCCACCCAGGGGAAGAAAAACAAAACAAAACAAAGAAAAAACCCTTCAGAATCTGATGAACACTATATTCACTTAAAAAAAAATCTCATGTAATTCTTTCCCTTAATCCTAATTCCTCATACTGAAAATGATTATTCTGTATACATGTTTAATTTAAATTTGTATGTACAATATTAACATGATTATTGTCCACTGAGGGGAAGGGGATGGAAAGGGAAGGTGGAAAGAAATTTTTTTAACTTAAAATTATGCATATTCACATGGATCAATGTTGAAAAACATTCATAACATGTATTGGGAAAAATAAAATACCAAAAAAAGAATAGATAAGGCAACTGAATATAGAGAACTTTCTATAGTTGTTATATATATATATATATATATATATATATATATATATATATATATATATATACAAAACCTATCTGTACTTCAATAATACTTGGAATTCCAGTGATTTAATGGTAAATTCACTGATATTTGGAAAATTTTATTATACAGTGTGACTCATTTCCTTAATAAATCAGGTGGACTGAAGTATCACTTACATAGATTTAGTGCAACACATCCTCAGAGTTTCTTCATTCCTACCCCAATATTTACTTAACACTTTAAAGTTTACAAAGCATTGTCCTTACAGCATCACTGTGAGATTTGAATCAAACTTCCTAAATGCTTTTTGCCACATATAACTGCCTGGAAATACTTTTCTAATTAGAGATAATTTATCTCAAGTGTCTTTTCTTCAATTCTTATTAAAATATTCAGGGAAGTCATACCAATCAAACTACTACTTTAACCAAGTTAGGAAAAATAGTAGCAAAATTTCTCTGGAACAAAAAAAGGTCAAGAATACTAAGGGAACTGATGGGGAAAAAAATGTAAAGTTAGGTGGCCTAGCTCTATCAGATCTAAAATTATACTATAAAGCAGCGGTTATCAAAACTGCCTGGTACTGGTTAAGAAACAGAGTAACGAATCAGTGGATTAGGAAAGGCTCAAAAGAAACCACAGTAAATGACTACAGCAATCTACTATTTGTCAAACCCAAAGAAATCAGCTTCTGGGATAAAAACTTACTATTTAACAAAAATTGTTGGGAAAACTAGAAAATAGTATGGCAAAATCTTGGCATGGACCCATATCTCACACTCTATACTAAAATAAGGTCAAAATGGGTTCAGGAATTAGACATAAAGAGTGATACTATAGATAAATTCATAGACCAAGAAATATTCATCTACCACATCTATATAAAGGGGATAAATTTATGACCAAACAAGTATTAATATACAGTACATTAAAAACTTTAAAATGAATGATTTTGAATATTTTTAAATTAAAAAGTTTTTTCACTAATAATATTAATGATGTCAAAATTAGAAGAAAAGCAGAAAGCTAGGAAACAATCTTCATAACAAGGAGTTCTGTTAAGTCTTATTTCTAAAATATATAGAGAACTGAATTAAATTTATAAGGTTACAAGTCATTCTCCAATTGATAAATGGTCAAAGGACATGGATAGTTTCAAATGAAGAAATTAAAGCTATATATAATCATATGAAAAATACTCCATTTCATTATTGATTAGAGAAATGCAAATTAAAACAACTCTAGGGTATTACAACACACCTATCAGATTGGCTAAAGTGAGAAAAAGGGAAAATGATCAATGTTGGAGAGATTGAGGGAAGACTGGGATGTTGATGCATTGCTGGTAGAGTTGTGAACAGATCCAGCCTTTCTGGAGAGCATTATGGAAAATTATGGATAGAGACCAAAAGATATGTAAAGACAGTTTTCAAATGAAGAAATTAAAGCTATATATAATCATATGAAAAAATATTCCAAATCATTACTGATTAGAGAAATGCAAATTAAAATAACAATAATTTATCACCTCATACCTGTCATTTTGGCCAAAATGAGAAAAATGGAAAATGATCAGTGTTGGAAAGGATGTGGAAAGACTGGGACATTGATGCATTTCTGATGGAGTTGTGAAACAGATCCAACCATTCTGGAGAGTAATAAAACTGTTCATCCCCTTTGACCCAGAAATTCCAATTCTAGGTCCATATCCAGAAAGAATTATAAAAAATGGGAAAAGTCCTACTCCAAAATATTTGTAACAGCTCTTTTTATAGTAGCAAAGAATTGAAATTCAGGGAATGTTCATCAATTGGGGAATGGCTAAACAAATTATGGAACACAAATATTATCGCCCGCAATAGCTCTGGTATGGGTCTGGACATGAATTTCCCAGAGTCAGGTCAGGTAGACAAACATATCCAAACAAAAAAACGTTGGGAAATGAAAATCTACCAACTTTATTTTTGGAAACTCACACTTTTTATAGCAAAAACTTTTCTCAGGAATGACAGGTTAAAAAAGACCCAGTTTTACAAGTTCCTGGGTAAATTTACAATATTTATTCTTAGACGAATGCATGCTTCTCTATCAAAGAAACCTTTTACAACCATCCTGGAGCCACAGATTATCCTAGGTCAGGGTTCACTGGTGAGCCAACAGATCCATACAATGAGCAATAATCCATACATACCTTCAATGAAGAAGATCTCCAAGGATATGTGAATATCACTCCCTGGGGCTGGCCCTCTACAAAATATTATTGGAATATTATTGTTTTATAAGAAACTGCAAATGGTCAGACAGAGATGTATGGAATGAGTTACAGCATCTGATGCTGATCAAAGGGATCAGAAATAAGAGAACAATCTGAACATTAACAAAAACATTGTGAGATGTTCAACTTTAATGGAAGAAGCTTAGACTGGCTATGCACACTGTTGTCTCTGTCCAGAGGAAGAAAAACAAAACAAAAAAAAAGGAAAAAGAAAAAGCAACTCTTTAGAATCTGGCAATACTTTATAAAAACTATCTCTTATATATCTCTTTCCCTTGATCTTAATTCCTTATACCGAAATATGTAAACATGTTTATCCAAAATATATATATACAATGCTAACCTGACTGTTTGTCACTGTGGGGGTGGATGGGAAGGGAGTGTGGAAGGAAATTTTGTAACTTAAAAATATATATGTCCATATGGATGAAAAAGAATAAATAAATAAATTAATTTTTTTAAATAAAAAATATTAATGAAAATTTCCTTTGTTTCATAATTTTTGCTCTTTGAGCAAAATTATATGTTTTTATGTATTGTTTATGTTACTAGGTATTACTTAGGTTTTCCTCTATATTCATGTTAGTACATAACAGGACATTTTCATCCATTTTTTCTAATCTTTTCTATAGTATCTTCTACTCTCTCCTATTTAGAGATGTCTATTTTGATGATATTTCCCCTCTTCATTATGAAACAAAGGAACATTCCAAGTACAGCTAGCATTTCATTCCAATACTTAACAGTCTCCCTATTGTGGCAAAGCAATAGTTGGAAAGAATAAGAATCTACATATTTTACACAAAACCTTTTCATGTGAAATCTGCCTTAACTGAAGGGGAATTTAAAGAATATTTTGTACACTGAATGGAAATTTAACATAATGAACACATTATAATTTTGAATTAAATGCAAGATAATTGAATACATGACAATTTTATTTTCAATATGTTTCTTTCAAATTCTCATAATGATTTTTTATAAAAATATTAATAATATACCAAAGCCTTTTTTTGGAAAAATGTAATAATCCTGTATTTTACAGTGAGCTGCACTATATTTCTATAACAATGCCACAGATCTCAAAGCAGTTTTATAATTAACCTCACTGTCTTTTTTCTTAAATTTTTCTTCTTAGGGTAGTAGGGCATGTTATTTTCATGTTAGATTTATAAATATTGTAAGAAAGTGTTATTGAGATAAGTTCATGGTTTTCTATTTTGCTTATAGTTGTGCTCTCTCTCTCTCTCTCTCTCTCTCTCTCTCTCTCTCTCTCTCTCTTTCTCTCTCTCTTTCTCTGCTGTGACTGGTCTCCATATAAAATAGTTTTCTCTTTTAAAACACATTCCTTCAAAATAATTTAGGGGGAAATATAATGAGTTTTAACCAGGCTTCCTTCCATCTCTAAAGATACATATCTTCTATAGTAGATGAATTCTCTCATTCCTGGAATAATTTCTTGTTCAATTTTTCTTTGCCAGAAATAAATTTCATTACCTTCAAACCAACATTTCTCAAAAAGTGCCATGTGAAGAGTACTAAATTTGATTTGTTGTAGAGCTGGGGTAAAGTTGTGACCCATTCATTATTTAATACCATGATCTTAATTCTTATGAGTTTTGTGTATTGGTAATTCACTTTTCTTCAAAAAAGATTTTCCATAAGGTGTTTCAATGTTTGAAAGCCTCTAAGTCTCTCAGCAAAGTCAAAGTCTAGAAACTATAATAAGTAGCATGACTTGGGGTTCTAAAATATTGGATTTGGTAGAGACAAGATTGAACTATGGAATAAAAATGCCAGTTAGTGTTCAAGGCTTAGACACAGAATTAGGAGACCAAAGACTGAATCCATGCTCTAATGTGTTCTAATGGTATAACCTAAGTAATTCACTTAACTCCTCTCAACCTCAGGTTACCTTGTTTCCTGATCTGAGATAATAATATTTGCAATAACTTTCCCTTAAAATTTTCATGAATAAATTTTTTGTGATGCTTAAAATTCTATATAGATTTGAGGTCCTATTATTTCTCAACATTTCCAGGTATAACTAATCTGGACAGGCTTAATGGGAAAATGAAGAAACTCATTAATTTTATTATTGCTTTGGCTATTGTTGTTGTAAGCAAACAGGAGAAAAGTCCAAAGAAGCCAAATGTTTTAAACTTGAAATTGCCATAGCTAGATATACTGCTTTTCTTTAAAAATAAAATTTTATTGATATATTTTCTTTTCATATTGCCATATTTGCCCTGCATCCTATTGAAGCATAGTGCTATAACCTTCTAAAAGAGCAATTGTAAAATCATGCTCCAGTTCCTAGTCACAAAGTAAAGAATACATTTTGGAGTGGAATGTTAACCTGTAAATAGTTAGAGTTTGGAGCACAAACATATAGAAGATTACAGTGTGTAAATTGTGGCAATAAAGAAGTCATTCAATAAAATTGCTATCTTCTTTCTTTACTGGAAAATCAATTTTCCTAACCTAATGAAGTGGAGCTTTATCAAATCTGTTCCTAAAAGTTTTATATTCTATTCCCTTCAAAAAAAACTTAAACTTAAAAAAATAATGGAGAGAGAGATCAGTAAAGTGTCAGGATTAATTAGAACAGGCAGTGAAGAAGCAAAGCACAACTTACATTCTAGTTCATTTGAATCTCCCTTTAAAAAGAAGTAATTTGGAAGTTAATTGCCTTTCACCTTTAATGAGATAATTAAGTTGACAAAATGAAATACAGTATTTAAATAGGCAGGTAGGTAGCTCATCTCAATGGCCATAACAATGCATACAGCAAACTGAGAAGAGGTACCATCAAACTAAAAATTGCTACAAATATGTTTTACTATATTTTTGCATTGATTAAATAGTATAAATATAATTTTGTACTAATGGTTTAGAGCTGAATTATATGCTAATAACTAGCTTAATTCTCACAAATTAAGAGTAGAGAAGCATGAAATCATGTTCTATTCAATTTCAAAGTTCTTTAGTAAATCAGTCTTTTTTTTTCATTTTTCCCCCCTTCAAACTTTCCTAAATACATAAGTAAGACCTCTAGGGGTTGGGAAACTTAAGAGGAATAACTAGCTAAATAAAATAACTCAGAATACATTTTTCCATGTCCTTTATGGTCAATCAAAGGTTTGGATAGAGGGATCCATATGTTTGAGAAAATAAAGATGTTACTAAGACTGAAAATGGTGACCTTAAGTGCCTATCTCTGAAATTTGGGCTTCCATTTATAAATCTTTAAGTTGTGGAAGATGTAATAGTTCAGCAATGATGTTATTGGCTTTTCTCTCCTGGAACTCAACAAATCCAGGAGTAGAATAGAGATAATTAAATCATCTTTTCCCTTTTCCCATATAAATTGATGTTGCAAGAAAAAAATGCCTCCCACTGGCTCCTTGAAGTAACTTATCAGAGGATTCTAAAGCATTTCCTTGCAATATTCTTGAGGGAATCATATCCCAAATTTGGACCATGGGTTCCTCAAGTGTTCAAATCATGACGAGTCAAAACATCTCTGACTTATATAATTTGGTTCAGAAGACTCATATTAGTAGGGTTGTAAAGGTCTGAAGAAATGAAAATATGAGCTAAGATTAACTTTAGAAACACCAAAATATGATTCAAAATCCTCTGCTCATAACTGAGATCACTTCAGGAGATCTGTGGTATCTAAATTATCTTTATAATAATATTTTTAATTTCTAATATGGTAATACTGATAGATATAATTGACAATAAAAAAGAATCTTCAATTTTTATCTGTGTCCTCAATTTTTAAAAATATAAAAGAGTGCTGAGACCAAATAATTAGAGAACTACTGCTCTAGACTATAATTAAAGTAGCAAGGATAATAGTTGATGCCCTTTTTCCTCAATGTCTTTTAACTTTATAGATAGCAGATATTCTATCCTTTTAAGCCATGAAAATAAGCATAAGCATCATCACTGATTAAGAATATAGTATAAAAAATCCTTAATATATTTAGAAAGGACATATAAACAATATTCTCATTTTCTTTGTTCTTTTTTATTTCATTTTTAGGATATAATGCTGATCATGTAATCATTTTTAAGCTTTTTATTATAATTTATAGTAAGTTGTTCAATTATGTTAATATTACAATTATTTATGGTTTGAAATAAGTGTCTAATTCTCTCATCATGGCCTTTTTAAGGTCTTTGGTAATTCAGAAATGTTCTCTGATCCTCACTTTTAAGGCCCTGATAGATTCAGTGTCTCATAACTAAGAATTCTCTATCCAAACTTGATCAAACAGCTGAGTTACCATTTTAGAATCATTTTCATCATCTTGATTATATTAAGAATTCTAAATAGAGGATTCTGAAGGGACCATTCACGTCTAGCAATCTGAGTCTGTGATTTCACCAATCTATCAGACATTGGCAATAACTATTACAGATCTAGAGTTTTAAATGATAACATGAAACATTTAGAGTTTTTGAATGATAAAAGATAGTGATCTGATGAAACAAGGAATAATTCAAAAGTGTAGGAGTTGTATACTCTTTTTCAGTATCACACTTTGCTGACAGTGTTTTAATTTTTTTCTACTCTTAAGACTCTGACTGTATCACACTGTTGATCAACAACAACAAAAACACCCTGAATTGTCCAGGAAATTATAATACCAACATCTGTTTCAAGAAGTTGATTCCATGCCAAAATGCAAACACCTTGCTAAAATTTATATAATCTGTCATTATGCCTGAGGCAGAGAAGCTCAGATGTCTTTAGTGCTCTTCATTTTGTTGGATGATTCCTTAGCTTATTTTTTGCTGTTATTATTTTATGTCCCTCTGAATATAAAGCAGAGGCATGAAAAAAAATCAAAGATAAAATCCATAATAATACCTCTTGCAATATCTCTGTATTTGGAAAATATAGTCTAAAGAAAGGTCTTAGATCAGAAGTATAAATATTTTCAGGTGTTTAGATATTAATTGATTTATTGAAATTTATTCATAACTTTAAAAAATTCAGACAATATAGACCCTTATTTTTTTTACTGAATCATTTTCACAAGGGGAGAATAGGGGAAAAATATCTTCTAAATCAGTCTAAATTGGAAGATATTTACTTGAGAATTTCTTATCTTGGATATATAAAATTAGATATAACAATGAATGTCATTCCTTCTCAAAACTTTACTTGAACCTTTGGTCTCAGAATATTTAAAATATATAGTTTGACAACCAATAATGATTATTTGGGAATATTATAATTTAATGATGGCTCTTCATTTTTCTCCTTTGTTTCCATGTAATTAGAAGTATATCACATTAAATTTATAAAATATTGTATTGTCCTTCAACAGCTTCTTAGACATCCAGGCAGTAATTCTCACAAACTGTAGCATAAGAACTAATGGATTCTTCTTTTTAAAAAAATCAAATTTTTGGAAGCTACCTTTGCAGCTTAGTGAAATTTTGATAATTTAGAAGGTTTTTTTAAAACTAACCTCAGTACCTTGCATCTACTATTGTATTAAAATTTGAGAATTGTTTTAAGAAAAGATGATGATTCTTTGGGCTTTTTAAAGATAGATTAATAAGTTGTCCACAAATATTGCTACCTAAATTGATTCCAGTCTGACCATACAAGTATATGATGAGCCAAAGTGGACTAATTTGCAATCAGAGAGGTCAGAAAAAATAAGGCTAAAAATAATTTTGAGGAAGCTGTTATTTCAGATTCAAGTAGGGTTGTAGGCAGGCATTTTGTGTTAACAGGATTCCTAAAATGATTTAGGATTTAGAGGTATGACATAAAATTGTAAGTTAATGGGAAAATTCTTGCAGCTGTGGCTTACTCATCCCAAATAAGGCAGTATCTTCCAAATGGCCTAACATCCTGGTAGAAATTTAACTATGAAGTGTTTAGAAATAAAAGAAGGGAAGCCAGGTGTGAATTTCTAACGAATGGCTTTGCCCTTATTCTTTAAATGTCAAGATTTTGGAAGCCTGAAGTCTCAAATGTTAAAAAAAAAAAAAAGAAAGAAAAACAACCCCCCCCAAAAAAAACAGTCAGCAACTGATTCAAATTGAAATTGATAAACACAAAACTGACTTCACATCTGAACACTAAGCAAGAACTATCAGTAATAAATTTGTCCTATTCAACTATACCTGCCAGAACAGATATCATCAGTGTTCTATTTTTTAAATGGACAGTAAGGTTGAAAGTACCCTGGGTTAATAATATGTATGATATAAAAGAGCACAGTTTGAATTCATAGGACCTATGTTCTATTTTTAAAACCTCAAGATCATAACATTCATCAATCCATGAAGTACTCTTCAATCAATAGTTGATTTTATTTCCTCATGCCTTTCCACCCACTACCAAGCAAGAACAATCTATCTTTATTAGCTGTTGAAGTTAAAGACTATTTTTTTTTTTGGTTTTTGTAGCACCAGAGCCTAATTGAATGCCTCTCACAGAATAGATGCTTTATGAGAAATATATATATTTAAATGTTGTTGAAACGATAGGTTTTAGACATGGAAAGCATTTTTGACTCCATTTAGTGAAATTCTTCTTTTGGAACCTCCTTATTTCCCATGAGAGGAAAATGAGATCTAGAGGGATTCACAGAATCACAGAATTTCTAAATTGAAAGGAATCATAATGCTCTTCCAGTCATGAGGTCATTCATTCAGTGTTTCCTTGAATAGCTACAGTGAGAGAAACTTATTACCCCACAAGGCAACCTATTCCTTTCTTTTTCTCTTTTTTTTTGCAAGGCAATGTTGTTAAGTGGCTTGCACAAGGCCCTTCAGCTAGGTAATTATTAAGTGTCTGAGGTCAGATTTGAACTCAGGTACTTCTGACTCCAGGGCCAGTGCTCTATCCACTGTACCACCTAGCCACCCCCAAGGCAAGCTCTTCCACTAATGGATAGCTAGCATTGTCAGGAAGTGTTAACTTATATCAAAGGAAAATTTCTATCTTTGTATCTTCCATCTATTTCTTCTAGTCCTGAGACAAAAAGAACAAGTCAAAGACTTTTGATATATTTGAAGTTAGCTTCTGTATCTTCTCTGATTCTCTTCTATTTTTAAGTATAATGATATCTAGTTCTTTCTACTGATTCTTTATTTTACACTAATTCTAGACTGGTTGCCCTCTTTTGGATAGTCTCCAGATTATGAATGGCCTTCCTAAAATGCAATGTCCATAACTGAGAAAATATGTGAGATGTGATTTGGCCAGGATGTATACAGAGACAATCCTCATTCCTGGAATCTATACTTACTGTAATTGAAGAAGAGAATCACATTAACTATTGTGACTGGCATATTACACCATTGGCTCAGATTGAGGTTTATGATTCATTAAACATCCCAGATATTTGATGAATTTTTTCCCTCAGATAAACTGTTGTCCATCTATGTTTTTTCTTGCTTAAATTTGCTTAATTATTTTTTTTTATCTTGAGTATAAAACTTTAACATTTACTCCCAATAAATTTCATCCAATCACATTCAGCCCAGGTATCTACAAAGATAGATCCTGATTAGTATAAAAATAAGATCTGAGTTAATATTTTAAATATAAGTTTATGTACAAATATATTTATTTATTTATAAATCCCAATGTATTGCTATAATAAATTATTATATACACTGTAAATAACTTTTTAAAAATAGAATTTATAAGGAAGGAGTTAAAGTAGTTATTGCTATTTTGTGTACTTAATAGTATAACTTTTTATAATAGTATAATTTTTTTGTTTTCCTTAACTGAGATCAATTTTAGAATCACTATATAATGTTACTATTTTAATGAGGGCAATGAATTTGTATTTTATTAATTTGGGGGGATTTTGACTTAAAATATTCCTAGATTTACTATTTAATACATGTGTGATATGTGATCTTGGGTTATTAAATAGAATTGATGTGAATTTTACAGATAATAGATAGATGGACAAGTAGAGAATCTAAATTTGTCTACCTCAATGGATAAATTGTATTTCTCCAAGTATCTAAGCAACTAGGTGGCACAGTAAAACACTAGGTATGGAATCAACAAGATTCATCTTCATGAAGTTCAAAAACTTTCAAAGACAGTTTTAACTGTGTGAGCCTGGGCAAGTCATTTAATCTTAGTTGCCCCAGTTTTCTCATCTGTAAAATGAACTAGAAAACCACTTTATCTTTTCCAAGAAAACCTCAAAGGGAATCACAGGAATTGGACATAAATGAAAAATGTCTGAATACAACATCCCTCTGTCTATTCTTTCTCCTATCTATCTTTCTAGCATATTTAGGTTAACAGACCCTGTGAAAATAGGAAACAGATTTTCTCACTTCCTCTATACAGGCTGATATACCTCTTTGATATTAACTTATAGACTTAGCAAGTTACCTGACATTGAGAAATTAAATGAGACTTGTCCATGATTCCATAATCAGTATGTATCAAAGTTGGATTTTGAAGTCATGTCTTCTTAAATTTGATTGTGAGAATGTGTACATGTCAAATGCATAAATACATATATATGATAATGCACACATTCATATTTGTTTATTATCTGTATCATCTTGTCTCTTAACATTTATGTACTGTTGTGAATACAATTAATTATGTAGATATTGAAATAAAATAGGTATGCCATCTAATAGAGCATAGTACAAAATCATTAAGTGAAAGGCAGAAGGAATTTGTGGGAAAAAGTAGGTATATTTTTTATAAACACTAACAAAACTTTAACATTTGTCTTCAAGTTACTTTTCCCAAATCATAACAGTGAGGAAAGTATTGAAAGTCTTGTGATATGCATTTTATGGTTGAGAAAGCAAAGATCCCTGTAACAGGGTTCAGCCAAATAGATTCAATTCCAACTATCTCTAATAAAATATCAGGAATAAAAGTTCATAGGATATTTCAAATATTGGTACTATAAATGTTAGAAGTGAAGTGAAGTCCCCTTTGAATCTATGAGGAATAATGGATTTCAAGCACTTTTATCTTTATATTTAAAATCTATTTGGTTTTTTTTTTCTAGTTCAATTCCTGAGTGTGCATAGAACTGAGAGTCAGAAGTCCTAGTTACTCTAAGTGAACTTCATATTTTATAATTTTCCAAGCATTGGAACACATGTATAAAAACTTTATTTAAATGCAGTTATGAAAAAAACTTTATTTAAATTCAGTTATGAAGTCAACTTTATTTAAATTCAGTTATGAAGTCAAATTTTCTTGGCTTATACCACAGACATAAAGCATTCTCTCTGAATTATGTAATAAGTTTCCATGTAAATTTAGGCTGCTATTTATTTTATAGTATAAGTAAAATATCAAATTGAAGTTACTTAAGAAATTAGAAGACAAAAGTAAATTCTAAAGCTAGTGATCCCAAAGGAAGCCTACCATTCAATTGCAATTTGGCAACTGGACATTCACATACAGTGAAAAGAAAAGAATTGTCACATAGAAAGAATTAAAACAGAAAAGATTACCTCTCTTTGTTTATACTTGGTATGTTGTAATTATATCATTGGTAAAATCAGACTTCTTTTCTCTATCTCTTATTGCTCTGTCTTTTTGTGCCCCACTTCTCTCTCTCTTTCTTTCACTCTCCCTTTATCAAATTCTATGGATTTAATTATACCTTTTTGTAGATTATTTGACTGCTAGATCTTTTGCTTCAGCCCCAGTCTTTCCCCTGAGGTAAAATTCTATTTCACTAACTACCTATTACACATTCTTAATATGGTTTCCCAGAGTCATTTCAACTTCCAAATATCCAAAACATACTTCATTATCCCTCCCAGATACACCCCAAATTCACCTTATTTCCAAACTCCGATATTTTTGTCAAAAGCAACATCATTCTGCCAAGTACATAGTTTTGTATTATCCTTGATTCCAATTTTTTTCTAAACCAATATATCCAATTAGTTGTTAGATCTTGTCATTTCTATCTTTACAAAAATATCATATGTATTTCTATTCTCCCTGTTCACACTAGGGTTATACCACCCTACTTCAGGCTCTCATCAACTCTCACCAGTACTATTACAATAACTATTACAATGACAAGTACAATAACAAGTATAATAACTATTGCAATTACTTTCCCTAATAAGTCCTGCCACTTTATTCCACCTTCCACAAAGCAGATAATATTGTTGTTCTCTGTTCAATAATCTTTTTAGATTTTCTGTTGCCTATAGGATGAAAAATAAACTCATCTAATTTAAAATCCCTTCAAAATATACACAAAACCTTGCTTCCTAGTCTCATCTATTATATTTTACTGTCTTATATGGTACATACACTATTCTACAGTCAAAACTGTATTTCTTCCATTCATTATCTATAGAATTCTAGCTCCTACTTCTTTGGTTATACATTGGGTTTTCTCCAGACCTGAAATGCACTCCCTCTCCACTTCTATCTCATAAAATACCTCTTTTTCTTCAAGAAGCTACTCTCATGCTATTTATATATATATATTCATGTCTTCCCAATTAGATTGTAAGCTCTCAAGAGTCTGAATTAGTTATTCTTGGTATTTTTATTCCTAGCACCTTGCACAGTGCCCGGCACATATTTTTTGTTTAAAAAATGTTTTATGAATATTTGGTTTTGATTGTATTCATTTTAAATATATGCATAATGTTTTCAAAATACTTAAACAGAGAGTAAGACACAGAAAAAAAAGTAGACTCTAAGTGAACTTCATATTTTATAATTTTTCAAGCATTGGAACACATATATAAAAACTTTATTTAAATTCAGTTATGAAAAAAAACTGAAGTCAACTTTTCTTGGCTTATACCACAGACATAAAGTATTCTCTGTGAATTATGTAATAAGTTTCCATGAAAATTTAGGCTGCTATTTATTTTATAGTATATGTAAAATAGTGTGCCATTGGTTTTAGCGTACCTTGAAACTAAACCAAAATATTGTCACAATGTACATATATCTGTGAGGTGTCTGATAAGTATACCATTCAGTCATTTGCACTTTACTGTATACCCTGTACTAGTCTCCAGTAACAAAAGGAAAAGGAGACCATTTATTTTTCCAATTATAGGCAAAAGTAATTTTCAACATTCATCAATTTACGTGTTTATGAGTCCCACATCTTTCTACCAACCTCACTTCCTGCTCCTGCAAATTTTCTAGTAAAAAATGTATAAGTACAACTGTGTTCAACATGTTTCCATATTAGTCATGTTGTGAAAGAGGAATTATAATTAAGGGGAGAAAAACAAGAGAAAAAAAGAAAAAAAATAAAAGAAGTTTTAAAAAGTGAACATAGTATGTTTTGCTCTGGATTCAGACTCCATAGATTTTTCTCTAGATTTGGATGGCATTTTCCATAACAGGTCTATCAACATTGTCCTTGATCACTAAACTGATGAGAGGAACTTCATCCATCATAGTTGATCATTTCACAATGTCTATTAATTTGAACACTGTTCTCTTGATTCTATTCATTTAACTCAGCATCATTTCATGCAAGTCTTTTCATTCTTCTCTAAAGTCTTCATGATTTTTTAAACAGAATTATAGTAATCTATAGTATTCATATATTAACGTGTTCAGTCATATCCAAATTGATGGGCATCCACTCTGTTTGCAAATCTTTGGCACTATAAAAAAATTTGCTATAAATATTTTGAACATGTGGGACTCTTCCTATTTTTTCAGGATATAGAGCTAAAAGTGGTATGACTGGATCAAAGGGTATGCAGTTTTATTACCCTTTGAGCATAGTTCCAAATTGTTCTCCAGAATGAATAAACCAGTTCACAACTCCACCAACAGTGCATTAGTGCTCCAATTTTCCTACATCCTCTCCTACATTGATCAATTCCCCTTTTTGTCAATTTAGCCAATCTGATAGCTGTTAATTTGTTTTAATTTGTATTTCTCTAATCAATAATGATTTGGAGCATTTTTTCATATAACTATAAAGTTTTAATTTCTTCATCTGAATTCATCAATTGGAGAATGAATTATTATCTCATAAATTTGATTCAGTTCTCTATATATTTTAGAAATGAGTTCTTTATCAGAAACAATAACTGGGAAACAATTTTCATAATTTTTATTTGATCACAATCTGATTCCTTCTCCATTGATCAAACAGAGTATTCCATGTTCTCTTAATTGGTCTTTGAAAATCATCATTTATTTCTAAATCCTGTACTGATTTCAACCTTATGTTGGTATGGGGTGTGAGATGTAGGTCTATGTCTAGTTTTTGCCACACTATTCTCCAGTTTTCTTAGCAGTTATTGTTGATTTGTGAGTTATTATCCCAAAAACTAGTGTCTTTGGGTTTATCAAACAGATTACTGTGCTCATTTACTACTGTTTCTTTTGTTCCTAATCTAATCTACTGATCTACTTCTCTGTTTCTTAGCCAGTACCAGACAGTTTTGATGACTTTTGCTTTATCTAGCTAGGCTATCATCTAGCTAGGCCACCTTCATTTTCATGTTTTTCATTACATTCCTTGATCTTTTACTGTTCCATATGAATTTTGTTTCTATTTTTTCTAGCTCTGTAAAGTAGTTTTTTTGATAGTTTAATTGGTATGGCATTGAATAAGTAACTCAATTTAAGTAAAATTGTCATTATTTATTATATTAGCCCAGTCTAACCATGAGCAACTGACATTTTTCCAATTATTTACAGCTGTCTTTAGTTTTGGGAAAACTATTTTGTAATTTTGTTCATATAATTTTCTGGGCTTGTTTTGGTAGGTTCCCAAGTTGGGTTTTTTTTTGCCTATAATTACTTTAAATGGAGTTTTTCTTTTTTTTGTATCTTGCTCTTGGACTTTATTGATCATATATAGAAATGCTGATGATTTGTATGGGTTTATTTTATATCCCGCTACTTTGCTGAAGTTGTTAATTGTTTCTAATAGCTTTTTTTTTAGTTGATCTTCTAGGGTTCACTAAGTATACTATCAGTTTGTTTACAAAGAGTGACCATTGTATTTCCTAAAACTAACATTTCTAATACAACATCAAATAGTAGTGGTAATAATTGGCATCCTTATTTCACCCTTGATCTTATTTGAAATGCTGCTGGTGTATACCCATTACATATAATGCTTAGTGGCTAATAACTCCTAAATTGATTATTAATCCTCAAGTGATAGCAATGAAAATTACTTATAGAGTATATATCCCTGTCCTAGGAGATGCTGAGAGAAAACTTGGCATAGACTTTGGAATCTTGTCTTGTAATTATTTGAAGATTTTTAATCTAATCTTTCTTTTCGTAATGAAAAATGGCAGAATGATCTCTTAATACCCTAAATGATAACTTATTACTCTTATTTATAAAGAATTATAGTTTGTTGAAATATGGCTGACAATCACTTTTAATTATTTTATTTATTTGGTGATAAATAATAACATAAGAATTAATATAATTGTAATCTCATTTCTAGTAAAGACCAATGTGAAGATCATGGCCCAATCATTTAATCTTTTTGAATCTTATCTCTATGCCTGTAACTGAGATTTATAAAAATAATGTCTTTATAAAATATGGCACATATAGCTATAAAATGCTCTATATAAAGGGATAACAGTATAACTGTGATATGTGTAAAAATTTTTCAGTTTTTCTTAAAAAAGTATACAAAATGGTATTTGTATGAAACATTATATAATCACAAGTATTAGAATTGGAAGGACCTTAAAAATCATCTAGGCTAATTATTTTATTCAGAGACAAAAGGTTTTGCCTAATTTCTCACAAGTAATAAATTGAAGATAAGGGATTTAAATTTCAGACTTCTGAATACAAGTCTAGTACAATGTTTTGTAGCATTCATGTATGTTTAATTTCTGAAAGAGTGAAATATTTAAAAGTAATATATTTAGAAGAATTGTCAAGGTCAATAGAAGTGTAGAAATAAAAGAAAGGAAAACTGATCTATTTATACAAAAATGTTTATCGTGGCCTTTTTCATGGTAAACCAAACTGAAAACTAAGGTAGTTTCCTTCCCCCTCCCACCACAGAAAGGGAAATAGGTATATCCATTATGCATGTGAATTTAATGTAATATTACTGTATTATTAGAAACGAAAAAGTGGACAGTATCAGAGGATTGGGACAATTACTAATAAGTAACTTAAAATGAAATCTGAAGGACTAGGAGAACAATTTTGATAATGCTAACAACTTTGTAGAAAAATTTAAAAAAATTTATATTCTGATCAATGAAATGATAAAACATTAGCCTAGACTATTAAAGATGAAACTTGCCATCTACCTGCCTTCCAACAAAGTGGTTGACTTAAAATGTAGAATGAGACATATATTTCTGGATGTTATCAATGCAGAAATTTGTTTTTCTGTACTATGCATATTTGCTACATGGA
Organism: Macrotis lagotis; assembly: GCF_037893015.1. Lineage (NCBI taxonomy): Eukaryota > Metazoa > Chordata > Mammalia > Peramelemorphia > Peramelidae > Macrotis > Macrotis lagotis. Next base: position 484,810,387 of record NC_133666.1, read on the forward strand.
TTATATTTGTTATTTTTAAATGGATAGTAGTAAGGGAGTTATTAATGTTCATAAAATAAATATGTACATACATAAAAAGCTGATATAACCAAGATTGTATGTTATAATTAGGCAGATATTTACTTTTTTAGCTAAGAACTTCCTAAAAGACATCCCTAAACCTGGAATGAACTCCTTTGTAAGTGGTTGAAATTTTCCTCATTAAAATATTGGCTCAAAAGTTGCATAGATAGTGGTAGGAATATTTTCATTTGTCTGTTTGTTATGGGGTTGAAGTGACTTGCCCAAGGTCACACAGCTAGTAAATGTCAAATGTTTGAATTTGAACTCAGGTTTTCTTGACTTCAGGGCTGTTGCTCTTTCCATTGAACCACTTAGCTGCCGCATATTGGATTATTTTAAAGAGGATGAATGTATGCATTAGATCAGAAATTGAAGTAGAATACTTCTGAAATTCCTTCCAACTCTCAGATTCTGTGTTTCTTTAAGGTTCTATGGACTGCTTAGAGCTTGGCTAGACACATACCAAGGTCATCCATTAAAACTTGGGCCTTTGCCTGTGTCTTGATTTTTGTTTTGTCACTGGACTTTGATTTCTCTGGAAGAGAGAGTGAAGCCGACTACTTTGTGCAACTATGCTTCATTTAAATCCAATTCAATGTAAAGTCAAAACATTAATCCAATGATATAATTCAAAAATAGGTGGATAGCAACTTTCATTAAGCCTTTTATTTTGAATTATTTTCTAATAAAGGAGATATTTTTTGTGATAATACATTCTCATTTTCTCATCTCTTTCCCTTTATGACCAAGAAAGGGCAAGTATTCGAGGAAAAATACTAAAGAAAAAGGAAGCTGAGGCATCTATGGTATGTCAGTATAGTAAATTAACCAACATGGAAAGCAATTCTAAAAAGTTTAATGCCATGCACACAACAAAAAAGCTAGGAAGTCATGGTTAAAGCATAGCCTTTCTCACTAAAATAAATTTCTGTCAACTGCATCACCTGCATGGCAAATCTACAAAAGGTCATTCCAAATGTTAAACAAATCTATCCATTTCTTCACATACTTGTCTAAGTAATATTTTAATATTCAATAGTAAACTAGGATGCACTTTTCTTCTTTAAATGCCCAAATTGTTCCTGAGAAAATTCAAAATGATTCACATTGGTTTAGAGCTTTTTAGTTGATAGCATTCTTCTTACACTGTGGTACAAGTCTTATCTGTTTTTGACAAATAAGGAAACATTCTCAGAGAGTTATGCTGATTTATCCAGAGCATTGAACTAGTAGTAAATGTTGCATGCAAGAGCCCAAGTAAGTTTATTTTATGACTCTTTGCAGCATGACCAATCCATAAGTCTCTGATATATATATATATATATATATATATATATATATATATATATATATATATATAAAATGCCACTTATTCATTTATTTTTACCATTCAGTTAAAGATTTTTGAGTTCTAAATTCTTTCCCTTTTATCCCTCCCCCCACCAATTTAGAAGGAAAGCAATATTATCTCAATTATGGAGTCATACAAAACATATTTCCAATATTAATCGTGTTAAGAAAAACAAGAAAAATACAGTGACAAAGGATGCTTCAATTTGCATGTAGAGTTCATCATTTCTCTCTCTGCAAGTGGCTAGTCTTTTAAATCATATATCTCTGGAATTTCTTGGATCATTGTCTTGAACAGAGTAGCTAGGTCTTTCAAAGTTGATCATCATTACAATATTGCTTTTACAGTGCACAATGTCTTCCTGGTTCTGCTCACTTCTTAAAGTATATATTTAATGAGAAAAATAGTCCTGTAACTATCCTTGTTTCTCCTTAAAGATTTAATAAAAATGCAGGAGGTCAATAGTCAATCCAATACACATCCTATAAATGATAGGAAATCCATTGCAGTGGAGAATAATTTAATACTAACTATTTTCTGATGCTGATCTGATATGAAGGGAACAAAGTTTAACATAATGGAATTATTCACAGCTTGAGAATTTTAAAATAATCCCTAGTATTGATTCCTCAAAAGGAACATTTTAACTTTTATTGATTTGGGGGATTTTGGTTTTTTGTTTTTTTGCAAGGCAATGGTGTTAAGTGGCTTGCCCAAGGCCGCACAGCCAAGTAATTATTAACTGTCTGAGGCTGGATTTGAACTCAGGTACTTCCTGACTCCAGGGCTAGTGCCTATCCACTACACCACCTAGCTGTCCCAAATTCTTTGGTTTTTAAATTCCCTTTTACTCCCCATTAAATCCATTCCCTTTCTCCTTACCACTCCCCTTTTTCCATTTGATAATGTAATATTAAAAAAAGAAAAAATCAAAATTGCTGATGAATATCTGAATCATTTCTTTCATTATATGCAGTAAAAATTAACTTTAAGAAATGATTAGCTTGAAATTTTTCCCAGTAAAGTGTTTGGGGAAGCAATGATAGAGCTAGCCACCTTTCCAGTTTTACTCTTCCTTCACTTTTGAGCCAAGCTCTTCTGTTAGTCAATTCAACTAGCTGTCTCATCTAAATTTTAAATCTTGAGTATGACTCTTAATTTTCTTTACTGAGGGCATCATCTATTGACTTAATAAAAAAAAACTAAAATATTGTCTTAAAGTTATTCTCAAAGTATTACTATCCTCCTGTCTTCATATCATCTAATCTGTTTTATTCATTGTTCTAATTTAATGGAGCATTTCCTGAATATTGTTTTTCTCTGTCTATATAATTACTTCCAATGTCCATTTCTACTCATTTCTCAATTTCTCTGTCTTCAAATTCTCACTTTTAGTGCTGTCCCTTCTTATAAATTTTCAGCACTGCTGTCAAAGTTGTCTTTTCTACCTTCCATCTTGACTATATAAGACGCTTCTTTAAGACTTTATGTTGCTTTCTGACAGAGAACAATATAAACCAAGAATTCTTACCTTCCACTTCAAAGTTGTTCATCAGTGTAACTTGGATGACTTTGTCCCCTTTCTCTGTCTGTTTCCCATAAGAATAGATGTGATCAAGGGCAGCTAGGTGGCGCAGTGAATACAGCAGTGACTCTGGAGTCAGGAGGACCTGAGTTCAAATCCAGCCTCAGACACTTAATAATTGCCTGTGTGGCCTTGGACAAGCCGCTTAACTCCATTTGCTTTGTAAAAAAAAAAAAAAAAAAAAACCTAAAAAAAAGAATAGATGTGATCAGACATCGCAGCCCAATGCTGAAAAGTTGAAAAATGCACTTCTTTTAAAAAGACACTGATGCTGCAAAAGCTTGCCCAGAAAATATCCTTTAGTCCCAGAAGTGTTGACCAAACAGAGCAGACCTAAACTAAAGATATCCTTGACCTGATATAATTGGAAATACAGTGAGAACATTAGGCAGTTGCATGAACAGCTATTATCAAAACATTCCTGTCTCATAATATAGAAGGTTCCTTGGAATTTTATTGCCTTTAGCAACACAACTTGATTCCTGAACTTCCTTTTTGTATTTTCTGAACATTTCCCTTGAAATGTTGCTTTTTTTTTCTTTTACCCTGTTCATAATTACTGTGTTTTCCTAATTGGCTAGTCCCTTTTGCCTCAGGTTGGCAACATTGTTTGTGTAATATGTACTGGCACCACTGGTCAGATGATGTAGTAATAAACACTGCCCTTAGGTTTTTCTAGTGAAGATTACACAATATTTCTTTAGCTTATTCCATTTATTGAGCTAATGTTTTTCCATATCCCATGTTTCATATTCTGTTTGAAATTCTCTCTTTATACAAGTTTTCTAAGATTTCTACTTTCATCCCTGCCTCTTAAATTCTACTACCTCTTAAAATCTTTCCCCAACTAACTGTGGGACTAATTTAATTCCCCTTAATTCACCTTCTTTATTATCTGTTCCCATAAGTGAATTCATCAATTTCCTTATCTAAATATAACTCACTAATTGTATGCCCTTTTATATCTCTGTGACATTATTGACATCCTTAGATTGTGGATTCCTAATATAGGATAGCATATAAAAAAGGTGCTTAATAAAACTGGAAGACTGATTAATTACTCAACCCCTTTTTAAACAACTTAGAGAGGTGTGGGCTAGATGATTCTACATTTATTTCCTTCAGAACTGTTTGAATAATTAGATGCAAAGAACTGTGATTATGAATTGATGGGGTTAGTAGAGTGATCTGGAGTTTTGCCTCTTCTATTATGCTCAACATTTTTAATTACAAAGGTTGGTGAGTGTTGTGTGTTGCCCAAATTGGTTGTGGTTATAAACGTGAGTCTTTCTAGAGATGATTTTCAGAGAGGTATAACTAGATATCTCGAAAGACTCTCCTATACCTCTTCTTCTTGAAGGGAGATTTTGATTCCTTACAGGAAGGTAGACAAAAAGTTGGAAACAGAGGCTGACCATTCTCTTTGCCAAAACATGGAATACCAGAATAGATTATATATTTATTGACCAGAAATATTATTTCTAGAAGAAATAATTTTAGGATTCAAGCTAAGTTTCAGATCACTTAATGGGGAATGCCTTAATGGGACAGTGCACCCAAGACATATATTCAAGTTTTGACTTCTATGGAATGAAATCATTTGGTTCATTTGATAGTAAACAGAAATAAGAAAAGATATGCAGATGAGAATATACTAGGGAATGCATAGAGAAAATGAACTCTGTCTATCATTGGGAGCAAACTATCTCAACTCAACAGACAGACAGAAAGATCTCACTAAAAACTTACTCCAGGGAAAATTTCCCAGAGTATCTAGGGAAGTAAGGTTGGGGTAGGAACATGATTGATATTCTAGCTCTTCTGCTTATTGTCTTTATTTTATTTTAGCTTTTTTAAGAGAATAGGGTTAAGTGACTTGCTCAAGGTCACAGAGCCAAGTATTAAGTGTCTGAGGTCAGATTTGAACTCTTGGTGTTCTATACACTGTGCTACCTAACTGCATATTGTCTCTTTTTCCTTCAGTTACCCAAAGAGAATCTAGAACCACTTGTTTTTTGTTCTAAAAACTGGATCCAGAAGACCAGGATCTCTGTTCTCCCAGACTTTTGCCAACCACATTCCCCTATAGAGCATTCAGTAATTAATCAATCTCCACCAGTGAGAAGTTATATGGAAATTAACTTTGAGTCACAAATTACATAATCAATAATTGGAAGAAAGTATGGATGGTATGATTCTCAAAATTCTTGATGTCGCAAGATTAGGAAGGATAGTTATCATGTTGGATGGCAGAATCTCTGCCCCAAAATATCTCATCTGGCTAGCATAACAAACTGAATCTGTTTAAATGTAATATGATAACTTTAAATATTCCAATATAAAGAGGATTAAATTTGCTGGTAATAAGACCTTACTGCCGTTAAGACTAATAAGTAAAGATGTATTAATTGAGAAGTTTGTAAAATTTTCTCTAGATATGTTCACTTCCTTTTTTTCTTTTTTTTTCTTTTAATCTGAAAACTGTTTGTTATTCTTTGTTGCAAAGCTGCAAAGCCAGAAGAGTCAATTATATGACTGCTCAAGTTTTATTCAGAAGTCTTGAGAAATATTAATTCTGATGACTAGATAACACTGAGGAAAATCTAAGGATAAACATTAGCAAAACAACAACAAAAACTAAATAAAGCTCCCTTTAGAAGTGATTTAAAATGAGATTGAAATATTTTGGTTATATATTATTCATTAAAAATTTACACTATCTCCTTGGTTTAAAATAAGTGTTTCTTTCTATCAAGGTAACTGAACTGCACAACATCAAAAACATAACCAGACTGCCTCGAGAGACCAAAAAGCATGCAGTGGCAATTATCTTTCATGATGAGACGTCAAAAACATTTGCCTGTGAGTCAGGTAAGCAATTACTAGTATTGCTCCAGCTAGGAGAAATTGAACTATTTCCAAAACAATGGCACAAATATATTAAGATACTGTACTGACTAGGTTACCTTATCTTAATGAGAATGTTCTAGATATTTCATTTTAAAAAGAAATTGCAAATAATGATTTTTCAGATGTTTTGAATATTTGTTTATTATCTACCTTTGCTGAATGTTGCTTCCATATGGTCTGAGGACTCTGTAAGTTCTCTGTCCTCACTTTTAGAATTAAGAAAACAGTACTGGCAAGATGTGATTTAGTAGCATTTGAGATGTATAGACATGTTCATGCTAAATAGTGCTAAGCTATTGGTAAGAAGATAGTAATGCTGTCATTGCAGAAGAGCAACAAAGCACAGTCTGAGTCTCAGGATGATAGAAAACTGAACTTTAAGCAATTTATTATGTGCACAGCTGCTACAGTCTAAAAATAAATAAACCTTCAAATGGATTTTAATGATGTAATTCATAAAGCACCATTTTAGTATTGAGATATGAGGTTAAACATGCTACATTTAATATTTTGAACCCACTGTATTATGGAGTATATTCCTTTTGGTTGGCATCTAATTATATCTTAATGAGAAATAATGTGAAATAGTTGATAAGACTGGCCAAAAAAGCTATCATTGTGAAAGATAATATTCTTAGTCTCCTAGAGCTGCAAACCAGGTGGCATTCTCATCTCCTCACTACTGTTCACCCCACACATCCAATCCATTGTCAAAACACCTTTCTTCTATTCATGTAGGCACAACCCTGTATCAGGCCTTCATCACCTCACCTACTCAACTCTAATAGCCTTTAAACTGATCTTCTTTTCTCATATTTTTCTTCCCACTCTGACTGAAGGTGATTTTTCTGAAGTATGGGTCTGATCATGTCTTTTCTGTCTTTTTTTTTGCAAGGCAATGGGGTTAAGTGGATTGCCCAAGGCCACACAGCTGGGTAATTATTAAGTGTCTGAGGCCAGATTTGAACTCAAGTACTGACTACAGGGTAGGTGCTCTATCCACTGCACCACTTAGCTGCCCCCAATCATGTCTTCTCAAAAAACTGCAATGGTTCCTATTTCCTCCAACATAAAATGTTAAAAAAAATTCTTTGTTGGTCATCTAAGGATATTCAAACCCTGTACCCTTCCTACCTTTACAGTCTTGTCATGATTTATTTCTCTCTACACATTATATAACATAACTACTTTACATGCAGTTACTGGAATACAATATTTCTCCTACCATCTTTGTACCTTTGCACCATGACTAGAATGTTCTCTACCATCACCTTTACCTGGTTTCCTTTAAAAATTCATCTCAGCAAAGAATTGGAAATCAAGTAAATGTCCTTCAGTTAGGGAATGGCTTAGCAAACTGTGGTATATGTCTGTGATGGAACACTATAGTTCTATTAGAAACCAGGAGGGATGGGAATTCAGGGAAGCCTGGAGGGATCTGCATGAATTGATGCTGAGTGAGATGAGCAGAACCAGAAAAACACTGTACACCCTATCAGCAACATGGGGGTGATATTCAACCTTGATGGACTTGCTCATTCCATTAGTGCAACAAACAGGGACAATTTTGGGCTGTCTGCAATGGAGAATACCATCTGTATCCAGATAAAGAGCCATGGAGTTTGAACAAATTTCAAGGACTATTCCCTTTAATTTAAGGGGAAAAAAACCAGATATCTTATTGTTTGATCTTGTTATCTCTTATACTTTTTGTTTCTTCCTTAAGGATGTGATTTCTCTCTCATCACACTCAATTTGGATCAATGTACAACATGGAAAAAAAATAAAGACTGACAGATTGCTTTCCATGGGGGGGGGCGTAAGATGGGGGGATTGTAAAACTCAAAACTCAAATAAAATCTTTAAAAAAAATTTATCTCAAATTTCACCTTCTGTGGAGGTACTTCTTGCTTCTCCCTACCTGCTAATAACTACTTCCTTTAAGAATATTTTCTTCTTTCTGTCTTTTTCTCTCTTCAAGTTTTTTTTTTTTTGTTTGTTTTAGTTTTTGCAAGGTAATGGGGTTAAGTGGCTTGCCCAAGGCCACACAGCTATAATTATTAAGTGTCTGAGGCCCCATTTGAACTCGGGTACTCCTGACTCCAGGGTCGGTGCTCTATTCACTGCGCCACCTAGCCGCCCCTCTTCAAGTTTTTATTAAGCATCAGGGATTGTATAAGCATATAAAAGGACAAAATTCTCAAAGGACTCATATTATAATGATAGGGACAACATGCAAATAAGTAAGTATATGCAAGATATATGCCCTATAATTGTGTGTGTATGCACACTGTATATATATATATATATATATATTTCCAGTTTAGATTAACACTCAACACTTAATAAGCAATTAATTAATACTTGCCTGCTGTAAATGGAAAGGTATTATTTTTAGTTTAAATTCAGAAAAATATCAATTTTGTAAACAAAGATCAATATAAGGAATGCTACTAATAATATTAGAAATACCATAGAGAAGAAATTTCCTTTAAATTAAGAAATGCAAAAATCTGAAATAAAACCATTGCAAAGTCAAAGTAGGCTTATTAAAATAGAAATAGTAACAAAAATTATAGATAGCATTTAATAGCACTCTAAAATTTTAAAGTATTTAAAAAAATTCTTGTTTAAGCCTCATTAAAACCAATTGAGGTAGATAGTATAAGGCACTATTATCTTTTTTGATAAGGAAATTGAGGGTCAAGGTGCTTAAGTGATTGACCAGTGTTATAGGTGAGCTTTATGCTTGCTATCTTCTAAAATTAAAAGAAAAATACTATAACATTATTTTTGCTTATCAGTAAATATACCAAATAGCAGTAATAATAATAATAATAATAATAATAATAATAATAATCTTTTTGATCAAATTCAATTAGAACATTTAAATATATTTCAATACTGAATATTCATAATCTGAAAGGTACAGAGAATGAAAAGATGTCAAAATATACAGACCAAGAAAAGGCATTTAAAATCATGTAGAAATCCTTGTTATCTGTCCCTGGAGTTGTACCAAGAATGATTGCAGTGAGGCTAAAGAGACTGAGTTTACATTCCAATTATTTTATTCAACTACAAAAAGGAAAAAAAAATTACCCACTGATATCTGCAGAATATTGAATATAAAAGAATTACAAGAGGATAGCAACTCATCCCAGAATTATTTCTCTCTAAATCCAATAAAAATGATAAGATGATGATGATGATGATAAAAATAATAATAGTTATGATAATAGACATGAAGCTATTATTAATGATAGAAAGAATATAAGATAAGATGGATAATAAATCAAATATATTGTTTATTAGTGTTATGTTCTTTGTAACATTCCTGACAATAACATTCTTTATAAGAGCAATGCAAAAAATAGTCTTGCTTTACAGGTGAAGAAATTGAGCCTCTAAGGAGCTAACTGACTTTCCTAAGGTCACTAATCACATTAATATGGAGTCCCAATTCAAATTCATGTTTTCTAACTCCATGTGATTAAAAAAAAATCTCATAATATAACATTACTATATTGCATTATTATATGGAACCTCATTGACAATGTGATAGAATACATTTTTGTTTTATAATAAGAAGATGATATTTTAAACAATTTGCTATCTTAAATTGTCATTTCTTGTTAGGCACCATTGAGAAATTAAGGTAGAAGTTTCTGAAGGTCAATTTTGACCCTTAATTTAATAAAAAAAATTGGGCATTTCTGGCACAGAATCAAGATGGTGTTGTGAAGTTAACATGCTCCCAGAACTCTTCCTTACCAAAGATAAATGAAGCCTCTATAATGACTTTCAAGCTACAGATCACAGTAAGGAAAAGAGAAGATTCAAAGAAGTTTTCAGTGGAAGATATCATAGAGGAAATTAAGTGTAGGTCTATCTCTTTAGGGGAAAAGGGGAAGTAAAGTCCAGGAAGTGGGAGGAGGTTTTTTAGCCACAGTGCAATTCAAGTTCTGATAGCTTGACAACAGCAGAGGTTCTGGTAGCTAGATAGAAAGCCAACAGGGAGAATCCCAACTCCAACAAAGTCTAAACCCCGGGAATACCTGGTAAAAGACTGACTAGATTGGGGAAATAACCATTGCTCAGCCAGAACTTGGATATAAAGAAAGAAGCAAACCTTTGCAAAGGCAAGGAATAGACTGCATAGGCAACATCTTGGGGAATGACAAGCCAGGGATCAGACCCCATCCCCAGCAAAAAAAAAAAAAAAAAAAAAAAAAAAAAATTAAAAGCTTGGATCTATACTCCCTCTACCCCAGGAGCAGAGGGAAAAAAACCAAAGATGAGCAAAAGAAACTAAAAGAGTGCTCACCATAGAAAGCTACTTTACAAAGAGGATAACAATACCAGGTCTGAAGAAGAAACTAGTGAAAAATCACTTATAGGGAAAGTATCAAAACAGTCTATGAATGGGGCTCAAAGACAAAAGCTCATCAAAGAACTTGAAAAAAGAATTTAAAAAGCAAAGAAGAGAGGAATAAGAAAAATGGAAAAAAGAAATGAGAATTTTGCAGGAAAATTATGAAAAAATTGAGCAGAGAATTCAACACTTTAAAAAGGAAACACAAGAGGTAATTGAAGGAAAAGACCCCCAAAATTAGATAATAGAAACCATTGAATCTAACAAGACTATAAGATTCCATCAAACAAAACAAAAAGACTGAAAAAAAATTGAAGAAAATGCAAAGTACCTCTTTCGAGAAGACAAATGACTTGGAAAATAGATACAGAAGAGACAGGCTATGAATCATCAGACTACCAGAAAGCCTAGAACAAAAAAAGAACCTAGAAAACATCAGGCAGGGAATTATAAGGGAAAATTGTCCAAAACTGCCAAAACAAGAAAACGATATAATCCTTGGAAGAATATGCGAAATCCCCTCCAGAAAGAGACCCCAGGATAAAAATTCCAAGGACTATTATAGCCAAGTTCCAGAACTCTGAAATAAAGAGACTATTGCAAGCAGAAAAAAGAAAACAATTCAAATACAAAGGAAGCACAATCAGACTCACACAGATCCTATTAGTCTCAAAATTGAAGGATTGGAAGACATGGAATAACAATTAAAGGAGAACAAAAAACCTGGGATTACACCCCAGAATGTACTACCCTGCAAAATTCAGCAGATACTGTCCAGGGAAAAGATGGATGCTCAATAAAATAGAGGACTTTCAGAATTTTCTGATGGAAATACCAGAAGTAAACAGAGAATTCAATTGCCAAATACAAGATTCAAGAGTTGCATATAAAGGTAAATGAAAAGGGTAAAGAGAAAAAAAAATGATGGTGAAGACCATCAAATTGTATACAACCCAAAAAGGAAAGATATAACACTTCTTTTTTTTTTTTTTTTTTGCAAGGCAGTGGGGTTAAAGTAGCTTGCCCAAGGTCACACGGCTAGGTAATTATTAAGTGTCTGAGGCCGAATTTGAACTCAGGTACTCCTGACTCCAAGGCCAGTGCTCTATCCACTGTGCCACCTAGCTGCCCCCCACTGTGCTACCTAGCCGCTCCGATATAACACTTCTTAATCTTTAGAACTTTAGTTCTCTTAGGACAATTAAAGGATATAATATAATTTAAAGAGTATGGATCTAAAGGATATAGGTATAGTTAAATCGTGCCTCTCCAATGAAGAGGTCCAAGATGACATGTATATCTTTGAGATAAAGAACCCTGATGAAAAGAGGGGTAGTAACTTTAAATTTAAGTGTCTCATCATCCTTTGACCCAGCTTAATTCTGTTGTGCTGACAAAGTTTAGCACTTTGTCTAATGAGGGAATCATAAACTGAGCAGTCCTGAGTCAGTGTATCTCATGATTTACAATTCTGTGTGAAATGAAATTCTCAGGAGACCTTCAGAACCACCAAGTCCTTAGATACCTTTAATATTCTTGTTAATTAAAGTGTTGTTTCACTTACCAAGAGGTTAAGTGCCTTGGGTGGGGAGGCCTGGGTAAAGTAAGTGTGAGAGAAAATAAGCCTGGACTGGAGAGGCACAAGTAGTTAAAGAAATGATTTGCTTTGGATAGAACTTTGGCTCATAAGGAGGATTGTGTAACCTTGGAGATCACTTGTAAAGGGGATAAAGTAAAAAAAAAAATGATTATAATTATAATTTGATGTATTTTGAGACCATGCTGCTTATGAAACAATCAAATAATCAAACTGTTATTGACAATACCTGGTTAATAGTACTAGAGTGATAAATAATACCAGGGGAAGAGGCACAAAGATTTTTAATTTTAGAGAGAAAGAAGGGAGATTGTGAACACTGAGTAAATTCTATTCAATATATTTTGCCCAGAAAAGGGCCAAATTCCCACTTGGGTTTAAAAATCTATTGTAGTTTACAGGGAATGGGGAGGTCAGGGGTCAGGGAAAGATAAGGGAAGAAGGGACTGATAAAAGGGAAGTCAAAAGTATAAGTGAGAATAAACAGAAAGTTGCATTTTAAAAGAAAAGTCAAAGGGGGAAGGGAGTAAAAATTTGGTGAGCAGGAATAAGAGGAAACAGAAAAATATAAATGGAAAAAGATAGCATAATGTGAATGGGATGACCTGTCCCATAAAAAAAGAAGCCGATAGCAGAATGAATTAAAAACCAGAATCCTACAAAATGTTGTTTACAAGAAACACATGTGAAACAGAAAGATACATAGAGGATAAAACTAAAGGCTGGAGAAAAATATATAGTGCCTTGGATGAAGTAAAAAAATCACGGGTAGTGATCCCAATTTGAGATTAAAGTAAAAGCAAAAATCTATCTCATTAAAAGGAAAATACATCTTCTTAAAAGGCACCATTTGTAATGAAGCTTTATCATTACTAAACATGTTCCCACTAGTGGTATAATATCAAAATTCCTAGGAGCAAAGTTGAGTGATATACAAGGAGACATAGAAAGCAAAACTTTAATAATAGGGGAATTCAATCTCCCTCTCTCAGAACCAGATAAATCTAACCACAAAATAAATAAGAAGGAAGTTAAGAAGGTGATTGATCCATCAGTGCAACAACCAGGGCCAATTTTGGGCTATCTGCAATAGAGAATACCGCCTGTATCCAGAGAAAGACTAGTGGAGTTTGAACAGAGACCAAAGACAATTGCCTTCAATTTAGAAAAAAAACAACCTGTTATCTTATTATGTAATTTTGCTATCTCTTATACTTTATTTTTATTCCTTGAGGACATGATTTCTCTCTTATCACATTCAACTAAGATCAATGTATACCATGAAAAAAATGTAAAGACTAACAGAATGCCTTCTCTGGGGGGTGGGGGGGTGAGAAGCAAAAATGGGGGAAAAATTGTAAAACTCAAAAAAAATAAAATCTTTCTAAAAAACAACAACAACAATGACAATATTGATAAAAAAGAATGTGATTGAAATCCTGGAAAACAGATATGATAGACCTCTGGAGAAAATTTAATGGGATAGAAAAGAATATACCTTTTTTCTTCGCAGTACAAGGCACCTTTACCAAAACTGACCATGAACTAGGGCACAAAAACTTTATAATCAAATGCAGAAAGGGAAAACTAATAAATACAAACTTATCACACCATGATGCAATAAAAATTACATGTAATAAAAGGTCATGGAAAGGTAAACTAAAATTAATTGGAAACTAAAAAACTTAATTTTAAATGATGAGTAGATCAAACAGCAAATCATAGAAATAATCAATAATTACATCCAAGAAAATGATAATAACAAGACATTATACTAAAATTTAGGGGATTAAAACAAGGCAGTTTTGAGAGGAAATTTTTTTATCTCTAAAAGCTTATATGAATAAAATAAAGAGGAGATCAAAATTGGGCATGCAACTAAAAAGGTAGAAAAAAGAACAAATTAAGTAGCCTTGATCTCATAAATAAAACTAAGAGTTAATTTTATGAAAAACTCAATAAAATAGACAAACATTTTAAACAAATGTTTGATTTAAAAAAATGAAAGGTATCTAAATTACTAGTATCAAAAATGTAAAAGGATAACTAATCATCAAGGAGTAAATTAAAAACATAATTCAGAGCTACTTTGCTAAATTAGGATAACCTGAATGAAATGGATGAATATTTATAAAAATAAAAACTGACCATTAACAGAAGAGGAAATAAATTACATAAATAACCCTATTTCAGAAAAAGAAATTGAAGAAATCATCAATAACCTCTCCAAGAAAAAGTCTCCAGATCCAGAAGTGAATTGTGCCAAAGATTTCAGGAACAATTAATTCCTGTTCTACATAAATTGTTTTAAAAAAAGAGAAGAAGTTCTGCTAAACTCCTTTTATGACACCAACATGGTGCAGATACCTAAACCAAGAAGAACTAAAACAAAGAAAATTATACAACAATCTCCCTAGTGAATATTAATACAAAAACTCAAATACAATTTTAGCAATGAGACTAGAGCAAGTAATTACCAGGATTATACACCATGATCAAGTAGAATTCATAACAGATAGGCAGGGATGGTTCAATATTAGGAAAATACAACATAATTGAACATATCAATTGCAAAACCAACAGAAATCATATTATTCTCTCAACAGATGCTGAAAAACCCTTTGAAAAATACATCATTCTTATTAAAACGCTAGAAAGTTTAAGAATAAAGTTTAACTTAAATTATAAATAGTATCGATCTAAAACCATAAACAAATGTTATTCATAATGGGAATACACTCCAAGCATTTACAATAAAATCAGAGGTGAAATAAGGATGCTTAATATCATCATTACTATTCAATTTAGTATTAGAATGCTAGCTGTTGCAATAAGAGAAGGAAAAGAAATCGAAGGAATCAAATTGGCAATGAGGAAGCAAAGCTTTCACTCTTTTCAAATGATATGATGGTATACTTAGAGAAACCAAGAAAATCTTCTTTACAAAAACTCCTTGAAACAATTAAATTCAGCGAAGTAGCTGGACATAAAATAAGACCACATAAATCATCAGCATTTCTATATATGAACATCAAAGCCAAGAGCAACAGATAGAAAGAGAAATTCCACTCAAAGCAACTATAGATAACATTAAATACTTGGGACTCTATTACCCAAGACAAATACAGAAACTGTATGAATACAATTTTAAAGCACTTTTCACTCAAATATAGTCATATCCAAATAATTTTTAAAATGTCAATTTCTCATTGTTTGGTTGAGCTAATATGACCAAAATGATAATTCTACCCAAATTAAATTACTTATTCAGTTCCACACCAATCAGACTATCAAATAATTATTTTTATCAAGCTAGAAAAAATAGTAACAAAAATCATCTGGAGGAACAAATGGTCAAGAATAGAAAGGGAACTGATTTAAAAAATGTAAAGGAAGGTAGCCTAGCTCTTCCAAATCTAAAACTATACTATAAACTAGCAGTCATCAAAACTGTCTAGTACTTGTTAAAAATAGAGTAATGGATCAGTGGATTAGGATAGGTTTCAAAAGAAAACACAGTAAATGACTACAGCAATCTATGGTTTGACAAACCCGAAGACA
>NC_133666.1:484825838-484878564 GCF_037893015.1 Macrotis lagotis
TTAAACTAAAAATAATACCTTTCCATTTACAGAGAACAATTTTTAAAATGTCTTGGGTTATAATGTTTCATAGTTCTTGTTTCCTCTGAAAAATATTTTATTAATTCCATACATTACTTTCTCTTCTGTACATTTGTAATAATTCTATTGGTCTTCATCATTTTGGCACTCTTTTATCAACCCACCTTTTCTCAGACATCCTACCCAATTAAAAACATGAAGAAATGAGCCTTAGTAATGATTAAGTATAATTAAGCAAAGTAAATCCACTCAGATGACATATCCAAAATGATATCTAACATGGTTGCTTACATTTTATCTCCCCATTAGACTGAGTTTATTGTGAAAAGAGATTCTCTTTTTCTTCTATATTCCCAACGCATAGCTTAATACCTGATACAAAAAGGATCTTACTAAATGTTCAATGATTGACTGGCAATTATCAAGTTTGAGGTTTTTTGGTTTTTCAATCACAATATCTCGTGAAGGCTAATGACTGAGACACAGAAAGCATGGGTTATATGTCAATATGGAATATGCGTGCTGCTGAAATATAAATATTTGAACTAGAAAAATAGCATTGGAAAATTATAATTATCTTACCTTGTTTAATGTTTTAAAGTATGCAAAATACTTCATATACATTGTCTCATTTGATATTCATAAAAATCCTGAGTTAGATAACATGGGTTTTATTATCTTCATTTTAGACTTAAGAAAACTGAAACTCAGGTTAAATGATTTAACTGTGTTCCTATAGTTAATTTAATATTGAAGATGGTATTCAAACAGCAAGTCTCCTTCAGCATTTTACTACATTTTACTTATAATGCCTTTATCTCATATAATGTTGAGGATATATACCAATTGTATCTTTGTTTCTAGAAGACAAGAAGTAAATAAATATGCTGCTTTGTGGAAAATGTATGCTTGGCAAACCATGCATTTCTAAGAAAACAAGACCCTTTAAGCCTTGTGAAGAGGAATTCCAATGCTAACATTAAAATTTCAATTATATTTGCATTATTATATAAAATCATAAAGATTGTAAAAAAAAGGTGACTAACATTTCATGTATTTATTTATTTATTTGTTTATTCATTTGTTTGTTTGTTTGTTTATTATGTTTTTGCAAGGCAAATGGGGTTAAGTGGCTTTCCCAAGGCCACACAGTTAGGTAATTATTAAGTGTCTGAGACTGGATTTGAACCCAGGTACTCTTGATTCCAGGGCCAGTGTTATATCCACTGCCACCTAGCCGCCCCATATATTTTGTTTTTTGTTTTTGTTTTTTCAAGGCAAATGGGGTTAAGTGGCTTGTCCAAGGTCACACAGCTAGGTAATTATTAAGTGTCTGAAGTGAGATTTGAACTCAGGTACTCCTGGGTCCAGGGCTGGTGCTCTATCCACTGCACCACCTAGACACCCCTGACTAACATTTTATTGGAGATTGTGTAATTATTCATAGATTATTGATTACTTTTCTTTCCATTAGATAACTTATATTCCAAAATATTTTAAACTGTTACAACAGCCCCAGGAGACTGATTATTTAAATGATCACATATGAGCTTACAACTTTTCGTAATAGGAAATACTAATGCATTTTAAAAAAAATAAGACTACTAATTATCTCATGAGCCTATTGGTCAACTAAAATCTCCCTTTAGGGGAAAACATGTGGATTTCACTGACATATTCAACAAAGAAATTATTTTTAGTTTTTTTTTTTTTTATCTTTCTGTTCAACAGAGAGATTTTATTTCTCTTGTGAGAATGATCAATTTAGACTTAATGCCTGGAAAATAAAGGAACAGATGGTTTGGATGATAGTAGCTTGCAATTAGAGTTAAAATCTCTGCATAACCTTCATTTAAAATAAAAGCATGACTACTTCAGTTATTTTTATTACTGTCTACACCTGTAAAATGAAGTAAAGGAATAAGACAACTTGTATAGTTGTTTTTAAATTAAGCTACTTGAGTCTTGGATTTGAGGTAACTACTTCAGGTAACTCAGTACAAAAAATAATTCTAGATCGTTCAACCAAAAACCTTATTCGAGGATTAAAGACAACTATAGATTAATACCTGGAAATCAGTTAGAGTATAGTTTAATATTCTCATTTTATAGATGATAAAACTCAATCCCTAAAAATTAAAGAAACTTGCTAAAAGACACAAAGGTTGTGAATGGCAAAAACAACAATTTAAACTCATGTCCTTTGAACCAAGGTCCTTTGAACTACATTTCTTCCCCCACTAAACTAAGTGGGTACTACCTCATTCCTCCATTCGCTTATTAATTATGCATACCTTAGTAGCCTTTTAAGAAAAAATTTGCTTATTTAAGACACTGGGGTTAAGTGACTTGCCCAAGGTCATACAACTAGGCAATTATTTAGTGTCTGAGGCTGAATTCAAACTAAGTTCCTCCTGATTCCAGGGCACATACTCCATCCACTGCACCTGAAGGGAGCTACTGGCATAGTAGCTTAGACTTTACCTTTTTCATGATTAATATTGTCCTAAATATGTGAAAAAGGCAATATTTATATGCCAATTTAGGCTTGCAAATTGAATTATGATTAGCATACTCAATTAAATGTTGGTTTGTATTTTATTTTATGTAAAATTTGCTGTGACTATTGCCTCAAGTATCCCTAGAAATAAATGGATTCTGTATATAAATCAAACATTTTGTCTGAATGTAAATAATTAGACTTGTTAAATATGGAATAACATACATGATAAGTATTTATGCTTAAACTTCCTCACTTAACTTTTTATTTAATATATTATATTACTAATGACATTAAAAAGGGTTATGCATTAATTTGAAACAAAAGTAATTTTAATACCATTAAAAATTTTTTAAAAATCTGACAGGTCATGCATAGGATAATATCCCAGGAGGTTTGTAAAATGTTTAATTCTCCAGGGCTTTCCAAGAATACCATCATATCATCTGCAAAGAGTAAGTTTTGTTTCCTCATTGCCTATTCTAATTCTTTCAATTTCTTTTTCTTCTCTTATTACTGTAGTTAACATTGCTAGTACAATAAAAATATTTTTTTCTATTTCTCTGGGTTTTGTTAAGCCAGCTCCTGAATTTCTTTATAAGGTTCAATGGCTTCCTTAATTTTATTAATTTAATGATTTTCATAATTTTATTAATCTCTTTGATTTTTAGGATTTCTATTTCAGTGTTTAATTGGAAATATTATATTTGTTCTTTTTCTAGCTGGTTTTAGTTACACACTCACATTGATCTACCCTTTCTCTCTTTTATCAACATACATTTTAAGAGTTATAAATTTTTCACCTGAGTACTAATTTGGCTGCATTCCATAAATTTTGGAATACTGTCTTAATGTTATCATTAACTCTAAGCAAACCTTTTACTTTTTCCATGATTTATTCTTTGATTCATTCATTCTTTAGGGCTAAATAACTGAATATCCAAATAATTTTAAATCAATGCTTCAGTTCTAAAAATGATGCTTTTAATATTTTCTTTCCTTTCTCTCTTTGTTTGTAAGTTTTTCAATGTCCTAATACATGATCATTATTTTGATGGTATGATGTAGTGCTGAGATAAATGTATACTCTTTTCTAGGCCCATTCTATTTTCCCCTCAATCTATTTTCTAAGAATCAGTGCATCTCTGTAACCTATTTTCTTTTTCTTTTATATTTAGATATGTCTAGCTTTAAGAGGGGGGAAACTAACATTTTACATTAGTGTAGATTTACTCTTTTTTTAAAAATAAACTTATTTATTTAAGGCGCTGGGGTTTTGACTTGTCCAAAGTCTCACAGCTAGGTAATTATTAAGTGTCTGAGACTGGATTTGAACTCAGGTCCTTCTGACTTCAGTGCCAATACTCTATCCACTGTGCCACCTAGCTGTCCCTTACATTTACTCTATTTCCTCCTATAATTAATTCCACTTTTCCTTCAAGAATTTGTAATACTTTGCAATTTAGGTCATATATGGTTAATATTTATATTACTTCATTGTCTATGGGTCTTTTTAACAAGATGTGGTTTCCTGCTTATCACATTTAATTATCTGTTTTTGTTTTTACTTTCCATGCTTATTTAACTATCCCTGCTTTTTTTTTTACTTCCACTGAACTATAAGGGATACTATTCCAGTTTCTTATTTCAACTCTATGTATATTTGCATGTTCCAAGAGGCTTTCTTATTAAAAAAAAAAAACAATATGTTGTTAGATTCTGGTTTCTTAAATATTTGCTGTTTCAATTTTGTTTGAATTCATCCCTTTCATATCCACATTGTGATTACTAACTGTGCTTTCCTCCATGCTATTTTTTTCTCTTTATCTTCTTTCTCTCTTCTTTTTTGTCTGGTCCCTCCTCTAAAGTCTGTTTTCTTTCTGACCAAAGCTGTCTTTTATTTGCACTCTTTTATTATCTTCTGCCTTTCTCTAGTTCTTTTCCCTTCCTACTTCCTGATTGGGTAAGATAAATTTCTGTGACAATAGCATATTGAGATATATTTTCCTGCTTTGAACCAATTTAAATGCAAGTAAGATTCAAGTATTGCCAACCCTATCCTACCATTTTTACCTCTACTATATAAACTCTTCCTTCACCTCTTTAATTTGAAATAATTTTCCTCATTCTTCTTCTCCCTTCATCCTTCTCTTAGGAGATTTTTTTCCTTGTCTATTCATTTTTTTGATGCATAATCCCAATATAATCAACAAACTCTTATACCTGCTTTCTTTGTAGAATCATTTCACATGGCCTGATAATGATAAACTTTTTATTAGATACATATATCATCTTGCCACATAGATAAGCAGTTTTATCTTATTGCTCCCTTATGTTTTCTTGTACAAGTTTACCTTTTTATGTTTTTCTTGAAACTTGCCAACATTTTCTACTTTACTCTGATTTTATTAGGAGTGCTTGAAATTTGTCTGTCTCATCAAATATCTAAATTTTCCCTTAAAGGATTATATTATGGGTAGATTATTCTTACTTGTAATCCCAGTTCTTTTGCCTTCTGGAATGTCATATTTTGAGCATTAATATGGAAGCTGTTAAATCTTGTATGATCTTGACTGTGGCTCTGCAATATTTGAACTGGCTGTTTGAAATGTTTTCTTTTTTAATTTAGATGGTTTGGAATTTGACTGTAATGTTACTGGAAGCTTTCATCATGGATTATTTTTAAATAGATGGTGATTGGTGGATCCTTTTGATTTTTTATTTTATCCTCTTGTTCTAGGATATCAGGGAAATTTTCCTTGATATTTTCTTGAAATATGATATCTAGGCTTTTTCTTTCAGTTAGTAATCCTTAAATTATCTCTCCTCAATCTGTTTTCAATGTTTTAGTTTTGTTTTTTTCTTTCTTAATATCTTTTGGAATCATTACATTCCACAAGCTTGATTCTGATTTTTGAGGGGTTATTTTCATCAATTAATTTTTGTACCTTTTTTTTTGTATTAGGTTAATTCTGTTTTCATTGTTATTTTCTTCAGTATTTTTGTACCTCTTTTACTGAGATGTTAAATGTTGTTTCATAATTATCTTCATTTTCTTTCTTTGCCTAAATTTTTCCTGTAATGTTTTTATTTTATTTTTAAAATTATTGTTAGCTTTTCCAGAAATTCTTTTTGAGCTTTTTTCTCAATTCATATTTTTTTTGAAGTTTGGTTTGTAGAAGTTTTGACTAAAAAGTCTTATTTTAGGGTCAGCTAGGTGGCACACTGGTCTTGGAGTCAGGAGTACCTGGGTTCAAATCTGGCCTCAGACATTTAATAATAATTACCTAGCTGTGTGGCCTTGGGCAACCCACTTAACCCCATTTGCCTTGCAAGAAAAAAAACACCTAAAAAAAAAGTCTTCTTCTGCTTTTGGAGATTAATCTTTCCTGTTATCCTAGAAGTTATTTTTTATTTACTGGGCATAGTAGCTATTTTTTGTTTGCTTATTTTTCATCTTGCTTCCTGACCTGTAATTTTATGTTAATATTGGGTTCTATTCCTAGCATGTTAAATGGGGTTGGAGGAAACTTCAAGTTTATTTGCACTGCTGTTTTCAAGTTGGTTCTGGAGGGGTGGTGGAAATTTTTAGTGCTCACAAGATGATCTGGGAAGGGGTAGGGTCACTCATCTCTTGGGCTCCACGTTGGTCATTATGCAGTCAAAGTTCCCGATCCCTTGGGAATGCACTCCTCAAGAGTCCTTGAGACTAGAAGCAATATTGTCTTTTTTTGGTCTTCCACTCCCTCTTTACTGAAAGTTCTCATTTGTTCCCTTGAACTATAATTGAGAATTGGCATAGACAGTGAAGTTGCCAAATAGCGTTTGGTCTTGAATCCAATTTGGTCCTGTAGGATTAACCTGCAGTCTCTTTTTTGAACAATTGTCAGATCCCCTTATCCTCTCTGGTTTGGAAAGTTCGAAAGATGTTGCTACATCTATTAACACCACCTAATTCCACTACTAATATTTCAAGCTTATGGACTCCAGGCTATCCTCTACCCCAATTTCTCTTTGTGAACACCTAAGTAGTCTTAGGTTAAAAGAGTGTCTTAGGGTGGCTAGGTGGTACAGTGAATAGAGCACCAGTCCTGGAGTCAGGAGTACCTGAGTTCAAATCCGGCCTTAGACACTTAATAATTACCTAGCTATGTGGCCTTGGGCAAGCTACTTAACCCCATTTCCTTGCAAAATCCTAAAAAAAAAAAAGTGTCTTACTTTGACATTTTATTGCCTCTGCCTCTCTATAATTCAACTTGAAGCATTATGCCAAAGTTGTTTGAAGAGGAACATTTGGCTGGCTCAACTGAATACTGTTTCCACTCTGAAACTTTGGCTCCAACCCTTAGAAAAGAACAAAGCCACAAGTTTCACAGAAAGACTGCATGATAACTACAGTGATGCATGAAAATGAAATTTTTGAGATATTCATTTGCTTAGTGTGACTTCCAAAACCAATAAGACACAAATTATTCATCTATCTATCTATCTATCTATGGGTATATGGGTAAATATATAGAACCATACTTAGGCATACATACTTGTATATGTCTGTCCATTTCTTTATAGAATATTATAGGACATGACAAAAGTACAGCTTTGTACAAAAAAAACCTACTAAATTTGAGGCAAAATCGATCTGGGTTCAATCCAATACTATCTTAGTCACCTTACATTTATTAAACACTTACTATATGACAGGCATTGGGTTATGCACTGTACATGCAAAGAAAAGTAAAAGATAGTTCTTGCTCTTGAGAAATTCACAATCTAATGGTGATGGAAAAAATAAATAACTATATGTGTGTGTGTGTGTGTGTGTGTGTGTGTGTGTGTGTGTGTGTGTGTGATACCAGCTATATAACTGGATAAATTAAAAATAATCAACAATTGTAAGGTACTATAATTAAGAGTAATTGGGAAAGGATCACTTTGGCAATTAGAATTTTAAGTGAAACTTGAAGGAACCCATGTAGACTAATACATAGAAATGAAGAAATATTCTGTGATTGAAGATCAGCCAATGAAAATGCCCAGAATGTCTTCTTTAAGGAACAGAAAGGTCAGTAACACTAGAATGAAGTATATGTGGGAACCATATTGAGATGAATACAGACCAGAAATTTTGGAGAGGTGACAAAGGTAGGCAAGGCTTTAAAAGACAAGTAGAAAATTTGATAGCTGATCCTGTGGGTGAAAGAGCAAATGGAGGGATATGGTTAGATCTGCATTTTAGGAAGCTGATTAGAGGAGAGCCTGGAGTTGGGGGGTGGGGGGTGGAACTTATGGCAGATAGACTAATTATTTATTAGTTTGTCACCCTGAGCAAGTCAGTTAATCTCCCTGAACCTCAAATTCATCATCTGAAAAAATAGAGATTCATATCACAAAATTTTACTAAGTGTAGGTCATAATGTCAGTAACATAGACAAGAAGCAAGATTGTTCCTTCAGCCAGAGATCACATATTACCTTAGGGGGAAAACAACATATCACCAGATAAGTCAATACAAGGCAATTTGAAACAGGAGAAAGAACAACTCTGTGTATCAAAGGAAGTTTCATGAAAGAATTTCACCTGATTGATCTTGAAGGAAGATTTTAAAAATTGACAGATTGAATTGGAGAAGGAAAGAGGCGACTTCATTCTAAGCCTGGAGGACAACTTTTGCTGATACATGAGGAAAGAGATTAAATATCTAGTTCAAGGAGTAGTTAGTAATACAGTTTGAGTGAAAAGCATTGTGTGTGAAGGGAGTTACAGGAGTATGAAATAATACTGAAATGGTAGCCAGATTATAGAGAGTTTGAAATGACCTGCTGAGATTACATTTTATCCTGAGGTCAAAGAGAACAATGCAATATTTTTGAATAGAAGGTATATACCAAAGTCTGTATCATAAGTATTTTTTGTTGGTTTTTTATTATTGTTTCTTTTTTAGGTTTTTGCAAGGCAATGGAGTTAAGTACCTTGTGCAAGGCCACACAGCTAAGTAATTATTAAGTGTATGAGACCAAATTTGAACTCAGGTACCCCTGACTCCAGGGCTGGTGCTCTATCCACTGTGCAACCTAGCTGCTCCTTTATCTTATAAGTTTTAATTTGCCAGCTATGTGGAGGTATTTTGGAAATGGGGGACACTGAAAACAAAAAGGTCAATTGAGAGAATGCTGCAATGATGTTCAAG
Source organism: Macrotis lagotis (assembly GCF_037893015.1). NCBI lineage: Eukaryota > Metazoa > Chordata > Mammalia > Peramelemorphia > Peramelidae > Macrotis > Macrotis lagotis. Next base: position 484,834,547 of record NC_133666.1, read on the forward strand.
TGAGTGGAGAATGTAACTGATTTTGTATAAGTATAGTTGACAGAACTTTTCAACTAATTGGAATAATATCCATAATCTCTACCTCATAGGTTTGCTGTAAGATCAAATGAGATAATATATGTAAAGTTCATTATAAACTTTAATGCATCATATATATGTGATCTATATCAGATAATAATGGTCATGGCATGGAATAAATAACTTGTTTTATTGTGTGGGTTTGATGTTCAATAAACTATTGTTTAGGTAGATGAAATGATTGTTTTTTAATCAACTGATAGACATTTGAAAGCATACTACTTATGTAGATTCATTAAAAGCATTTTCAATAAAACTTGGTAGTAGACATGATAGCAAAAGAGGCTATATTTATTAGTCTTTCCAATATAATATGATTTTTATTTTTTCTGTTAGATTTCTATATTTTGAAACATTTTTGATTCATATATTTTGAAGAGTTTGACTATTCAGGAAATCAATATCTATTAAAATCTTCTTAAATTGATACAGCTCAATGGTATATCTGACCAACTCCCAGAAACAACTTTATCCATGTTAATGTTCCGGTAATTTGTTTATTGCTGTTAGCTAATTACAAACTTGTATATTTCCATTGGTACTTTATAAGTTAAAGGAAGCCCATTCCATAGACAAGGAAAGAATAAAACAAAGGAAAGAATGAATCTCTTTGTATTAAAGGTGCCAAATCTAGGTTTGACCCTAGAGTAAGGAAGAAAAATAACCCTTCATCATAAGTGAAACCAGGATAGTACTTCAATCAACTAGCATATAGTGTCAATCAATTAGTTTTTATTAAGTGCTTGCTATATACTTGGCACTATACTAGCACATTCATGAGCAATCCATTTGATTTAAAAATAAAAGGAAAATTTGCTAACTGATTGTTCAATGCAGAAGGCAACTTGAAAAAAGCTGGAGCAACTTATATTTCTAGCTGACTCAGTCATTGTGGAATAGAATTCCTGATTTATAGCCATCTGTTTCTTAGCTAGCCTTCTACAAGACTGGGGGAAAGTCATTAAAAAAGAATATGGTGACCTTATGTGATCCAAAATGTGTTTGAATTTTGAATTTACTTCTTTAGAAAAACTAAAATGTTGTGCAGCAGAGACAGCATAATGAGATTTTGCATTTTTATGTTCTTTACAAGTTCATGTTGAATAAAAAAAAATAAAATCTCAAATTACGCTATTTCTTAAACAATTTAAATCAATTTGGGCAAATGTAATGAGCCTGAAATAATAAAGAAATCTTAAGAGGAGCAATGGAAGGCGGTAACCACACAACCTGAAAGTTGTGATAAGGTTAGTCTGGCATACATTTTAGATTTCAGAAATCAAGGTATACCCTCAAATTTCAGGGTTAAAAAAAAAATCGATTCAAAAAGGATAGGGTTTTTATAAAGAATTAGATTCTGCCTATAGAATCAAAAGGAAGAAAAAGGAGAGGGCTCAAGGTACCTAGGAATCTATGGAAAGAAGGATTCAAGGATGAAGGCAATTATTAAAATTCTCTTTTGTTGGGGGAAATTAGATGGTGCAGTGGATAGAGCAACATCCCTGTGGTCCAGAGTTCCTGAGATCAACTCTGGCCTCAGATACTTAATAATTACCTAGCTGTGTGGCCTTGAGCAAGCCTCTTAACCCCATTTGCCTTGCAAAAAAGGTTCTCTTTTGTTTCTGTTTTTGTTTCTTTTTTTCTGTCAAGGAAGATTAGCCTCAGACTGGGAGGCAGAAAAATAAAATACTTAACAGAATTAAAACCCAAGATAGTTCAAAATCTAGATGTTCTTAATGAATTAAAGTCACCTGGTTCAACCCAACTTTATCACAGGAACTTCTGAGTGGGATCATAAAATAATTTTTGCTAATCATTGAGGAAAGGAAGAAAATAGGAGAAATATCATGTACTTGAAATAGGCAAGATTTCAATAGTTGGGGGAAGAGAGGGAAGAAGAGAAGATGCTTCAAATTACAGTCTATGAAGGTTAAGAATGATTTCTTGTAAAATAGCATAAATGATTATTAAGGAGAAAATTTGTGAACAACTAGAAGAGGCCATAAGTGAGAATCAATATACATTCAATAAGGAAAATCATGAAATTATAACTTTTTTTTCCATTTTGGTATAAATACCATTTTCAAGAAATACCAAAGACTTATAATTTGTCTTCTACAAGGTACCTTCCAAACACCCTAGATCTATTCTTATGTCTAGCAAAAGAGAAGCGATTGGATTCACAACCAGACTGAATGACTGAATGCAAAGAGTTCTCATTATAATTGTCAACCAGAAGGGAAATTGATGATTGTTATCAAGAGATTCAGTTTTTGACCCCATGCTTAGATAATTTTTTTTTGCTGATTTTGACAAAGATATAGGCAACAACATGCTTATCCAGTTTTAGATGGCAAGAAACTGTCTAATATGTTCAATTATAGGTAATGTATATTCTTCAGAAAACAGTTATTGTGAAAAAAACAGAAGCTTTAATAAACTAAAATATATTAGAAGTATAATTGAAAGGCATAAGAACTAATATAAGAAGAGATGCATAATATGGCAGATGGTGGAGATGTTATTATCATTATGCTAGTCTCTATTTAAATTACATCTGAAATTCTCCTTTAGTTCAGAGTATGCAAAGTGGGATTGAACTGTAAATGTTCATAATTTAAAATAAAATATATAAATAAAACTTTAACAGATAAAACTAAGGCCTCCAAGTTGGATAGAATTTAGATAAGTTGGAGTGTGTCCAAATAAAAGTGACTGTGATAATGAGGGGAATCAAAACCATTGATTTAAAAAATTAGAAAAGATCAGATTTTAAATAACATTATAATATTCTTCAAATATGTGGAATGTTTTGTTTATCTGAAAGATTACATAAAAATATGAGTGCCTCTCTAGAAAATAGTATCCTTATTGAAATCATAGAATCAAAGAAATCTTGTTTATTTTCTGCTCCACCTACCTTCTTTTTCACCTCCATGTAAAAAAAATTTATTTAATAATTTACTTGAAATATCCATGGAACAAAATTTCTAAAATTTCCATAAGTAACCTCATTAATTTGTACACTTTCTTGATGAAATTACTTCCTCTAGAAGGATAGCAATTGAAAAATAAATGACAAGCAATGTATATGTTCTTAACATCATGTTCTCCCTGCATAATCTTCTGGGTGAACCAGTGAATTTATTTTAATACATATTTTGTTTTCTTTTAGGTTAAATATAGAAAATGTTGAACTTATTATAAAATTTGCAAATTCAATTCACTAAACATTTATTTCCTGCTCAGATCATGAGAGAACATGGTATAAGAGCCGAGTTATAAGCAAGTCCTGCAGCAGTAATACTCTTAAAAAGTTAGCTGAACCAGATTAATTGTAATTAGGAAATATATGACAAAATAAACAAAATATGATAAAGTAAAGATAGCATTGTAATATAAAACAATATGCAACTCATAGGGATCATTATGTATGGATTAGTGGTCCTCTATTTCTGAGTTTGATGCACCTGACGTAATGACAGAGAACCTATGATGTGGGAAGACACCAGTTCAAATCTCACTTGTGACATACTTTTATGTGATGTTGGGAAAGTCACAACTTCTAATGCCCCAGGTATAACTTTTAGGATATAATTTATGCAGCGATGCATTGGCTAAAGGAATTTTTTTTTTCAAAATTAGTTCCTTATTCCAGGGAAACATAACTCCAGGTTAAAAAAGTATAATGCACAAAGTATAGTAGCAGAAATAGAAAAATATTTATACTGGTATTGATTTTGTTTTGAATGAATTATGAAGGAATTTATATCTCTCTGGTCCATATCTTCACTGGTTAGAGAAAAGAAGAGAAGGTTTTAATAATCATATTTTTATACCAAACTTTAATTTAGTTACTGGACTTTTAACTTGCCATCTCTCTCCAATTTATCAGTGAGTTAACACATTACCATAAGAACTGAAATGATTTTATTTTGATTGTCATAGTATAATTAACCCTAAGATATAAAGAAGTTGCATCTACATGGAAGGACAGGTCATAAGTTCTCAGAGAGATGGATAAAAGTATTGGTAAATTTGTCATGTACCCAATAGCAACAAGAAATTTACTTCTTTTTCTAAAATTTTTCTTTTCTTTTATTTAAGGCAATTGGAAGAAATATATTTTCATGTTACATTAAGTAATTTTTCATTTCATTTCTCATAATCTATATTAGAAAGATCATAGAACCTCATATGCCTATACCCCTTACAAAATGAAATTCGATGAAGGGGGCCTTCAAATTAAAACAACTCAGTGACTTCAATGTAAGTGGTCATAAGCTGGCCAAAAATAAACAAATAAATAAAACAATGTTGTTGCTTAGAAACAAGAGAAGCAATAAACCATACTTTTATATCATGAATAATTCATCAAAAATGAGTGATGTGGTACTGGTCATGGATAGCACCAATTAACAGCATAAAACATGATATAAATTAGATTTTACCTTATATAAATTTCAGTAGAGTTGTCTTACTTCAGAAAAAAGGAATGAAGCAAAATTCAAGAAAGAAAAACATTTCACTGCAGTTTTTCAAATGTCTTATTCACAGATGATATGGCATTAATTGCATTGAGCCTTAAAACACAAGAATTCGTTTCAGTTTATTCTACAGAAGGATAAAGGAGATATCAAACTTTTCACTCAAAATAAAAATTCTTTCATAGCTTCAAGGATATATAATATTTGTGTAGATAGTGTCAGTTAAATTTAATAAAAAATACCCTATCAATATAGCAATAGGTATTTATTGAGGGCTAATATATAGTATAAAATATAATATATTATACTAATTTCTGTAGATTCAGAGATAAAAGGAAAGCAACTCCAGTCCTCAGGGTACTTTCATTTTGTTTATATAAATCTAATGTGCATATTGATAAAATTATATACAGAAAAAATACAATAAATTTAGGCTAGAGGAATCAAATTAAGTACCTATTTTGTACTAGTCAACATACTACAATACAAATAGGAAGAATGAATCAATCACAGGTATTTACTTCTTAAGGCTTTAAAAAGATCTTCCTCACTTTAGCAGATTTTCTTTGGGAGATGCTCAGGGCAAAATATTTATCATCTCCCTATAAGTCAAGTGATAAGCATTTCTAAAACTTCATTGTTCCTCAGATTTAATGACAAATATTGCTATTGTTATCTTTATTATAAGAATTATAATTTCTAATAATACCAATTACTATAAATAGAAATTTTCTAACTTGGAATGTTGTATCAGAGTTGATATTCTATTGACATTGTCTTTGAGAATGCAAAGTTACTTTGATGCTATCATAAGTTATCAAATTAGGCCTTAAATGGAAAGGGAAAAATGAAGTGATTTTAAAAAATACATACTGTCCATGAATGAATTTGGACAGGGAGCTTAAGAACCTAATCCATCTGTCCTGATTCTATGTCCTCTAGTACTACTATCTGACTTGCTATTGTTTTTATACATTAAGAATTCTGAACCTTGTCATGTGCACCACTATTGTTCTGAAGACTTGAAGGCATTTCCATATGTCTCTGCAGTTAAACTCTTAAAATACATGTTTCCCTCACCTCATATTAAATGTAAATTCTTCCCTCACCTCCTATTAAATGTCAATTCTTTGAGAAGGAAAGTTTGTGTGAAAGGAAATAAGAAAATACATTAATATCTGTGACAAGTGGCAGCTGTCCACAGCAAAGGAAACAATAGGCCTAGTACTCTGCATTGTTTTGTTATTAACCTTCAATTCAATCCCTGAAGAGATTATTGAATTAAATCACAATATAATACAATCACTTTCTGAAAATTCTGACTTTGGGAGCCTAGTTCAAGTTGGACTTCCATCTGTTCTCTGAATTTATAATTAAGAAATTTACAATACCTGTCCCACTCACAAACTCGTCATCTTAGAATTTTGCCTCAAAATTCTAGATTTCCTTCTTCAGATAACTTCTAGTCTATCCAGATAACAGAATAATTTAGTATTATCCACATAGTAGAAACTCAATAAAGCATTTGTTGTTTAGAGTATATTTGGGAAGGCAGCACACAACTTCATAATATCTTTTTTAGGATTTTTTGTTTTGCAAGGCAAATGGGGTTAAGTGGCTTGCCCAAGGCCACACAGCTAGGTAATTATTAAGTGTCTAAGGCCAGATTTGAACTCAGGTACTCCTGACTCCAGGGCTGGTGCTTTATACACTGCACCATCTAGCCACCCCTCCTTCATAATATCTTAAGAATATTCAAGATAATGGAGTCAAAAGTACAATCTACCAAATAATCTGGTGTTTTATAAAGATATCTTTTTTTGTTAATATCTTTATTAGAAATTTTACGGTCATGAAATTGAAACAATGTAAGGGTTGGTTTTTTTTTGCTTTTTTTGTTTGTTTGCCAAAAAATAATACAAATGGAACAGAGGAATAGTTCCTAAAGTGATTCTATTGTTTTTGCTAAAACCGTATTGTGTTCCTTCCAGTCTTTTGAATGACTGAAAATCAGTCAGGATCATTGCTGGGTTTATCTTCAAAACTTTCTCTAGCTCCATGACAGCAGAACATGAAGAATTTAGGGCCAAAGATATTTTAACATTTGTTCTCTTGGACTTCAGCTTTGGATTACTAAGATATATCACATTGACATCTTCATGACTTATCACTTTGATTACTGTAATTTCTTCTTCAAAATTTACTGAAAAGCTATTATTTTTTCCAGCTACTGTCAAAAAGTATTTTTCTTTGTCATATCACTATAAAAGCCATGAAAGTAGCAATCCAGTTTTGTGTTTGTTTCCTGTAGTCATTTGCTTCAAGTAATGTTTATTCTTAAATGTATTGTATCTAAAAACAGTTCTTGTTCACCAGGTTCCACTGAATTTGTCTGAAAAGACTGAGGTAGATGTTCCTGGAAAATTAGATTTAGTGCAGGTCACTATGGCTTTCAAAGATAAGGAGCTTATAGGCATTAGATAGCAATAACAGAAGACAGAAAGAAAATTGAGATTTAGAGATTTGAATAATTGATAGGGGCAACAACTATTATTTTCTGAAGATATAAGCAAATGTATAAGCTATTAAAAATCAAACCAGTATCCTCAAGTCTACTCAGTCTTGGAAAGGATGACAGAAAGAGAAGAGAAAATAATTGTTGCTAACCTGTAAGATCTTTTCTTCCCCCAATAGTGTAAGAGACTAGACCTATGATTTCATTGGATGAAGAAAGTTCCTCTACTATTCAGAGAAAGAGAGAGAGAGACAGGAAGACAGACAGATATACAAACAGGCACACATACAAACACACACACACACACACACACACACACACACACACACACACACACACACACACAGTTGAGGACATAAAGATTAGGTGAGTTGACCAAGGTCATACAATTGCCATTATGTATCAGAAGTGATTTTTAGACACGATTGTTTCTGATTTGACTGGTTCTTTACTGGGAACAACACAACTGCCTCTATCTTATAAACTATATTAAAACAGGAGCATTATTACAGATAAAATAATTACTCACAATCATTGAGAAAAAATTAATTTACAAGAATTTAAGAACTATAGATGTTAGCTTTAATATTGTCAATCTACAAGGTATGAAAAGCTTTCAAAATGTAGAGAGCTATCAAAAGAAACAAAAATTATACCAAAAAGGAATGAAGTACATCTCCATTTTTCTGACTCCAACCAAAGTTGGTCACTAATGATTTCAATGAACCTACAGATAATAAAGTTTTAACACTTGTATTGCACTTAGAAAGCTGTAATTTAATCCACCTATGCATCAGTAGTCAGAACAAATATCAAATAATTATAGTAGTTTCAGGTTACTAAGTTTTCCTAGGACCACATATATCTGAACTTCATGAAAAATATGAGAAGAAAATAATACTAATATTTACATTAGATTTTAATGATTATAAAACACTTTATAATATGTCATTTGAGACTCACAACAAACCTGAGGTAGGTACTATAGGAATTTTTATAATCCATTTACAGATGAGAAAGTAGATTACCTAAGAGGTTAAATAACTAACTCATGATTTGCATACCACTCTTTGCTTTTCCCAGAGTCAGTGAGCTCACTGAATTCTTTGATGTATATAAAAGGATCTATGAAAGAAACCATTCTGATTTCTAGCTTACCTATTGGAATGACATTTTTTTGGCACTTAAAAGAAGCAATTCAAAAAATAATAATATCTCCAAAAATATTTGATTCACAATTATTCCATCTTTTTTGACCAATTCCTCTCTGCCTTAGAACAGGTTCTTAACTCGGAATCCACAGACACACAAGGATTCTGAAGATAAATTTTGTGGGGACCATAAAAATCATAGGGTATTTTAAAAGATTTTGCTTTAAACTCACACAATAAACTTAAACTCAGAGAGGAGATGGACATCTTTAGCTAAGACTTTTGCTTCCAATTTTAAATTTTATGCAATTTTCTGGAATTAGTGCTATGATAAGTGTTGTTTCATCAATTTTAATTTTCATTATCCTCTAACTTAAATGAAGAAAACAAAAATTATTATGAGAAGCAGCAAACAGGATTCACCAAGGTGTCAAGGAGGCACATAACATACAGAAAAAAGATTAAGAATCCCTATCTTAGAAGAATATCAACACAATTTACAACTAAAAATATTTGTCCTCTGATAGTCAACCAACTCTGTGATAAACTAATCTAAACTATGTTGTCAGGTCCTCATTAATGCAGACAAACTCCAAACTATATCTTTCTCTTTTTTATTTCTTTTTAGGTTTTTGCTTTGCAAATGGGGTTAAGTGACTTGCCCAAGGCCATACAGCTAGATAATTATTAAGTGTCTGAGGTCACATTTGAACTCAGGTCTCCTGACTCCAGGGCCAGTGCTCTGTCCACTGCACCACCTAGCTGCCCCCAAACTCTCTTTCATCATTTGTATTCACAGCCTTTTTCCTCTGAGTATAATCTGTCAGAAATTGTGTCCATTGATATAACCTTTTTTGAATTCAGGATCTCCCTCACATCAGAATTAGGCATAAGAGTTAGATTTTAGGGAAGGCTGAATTTTGAAAGAGTATAGTGATCACCTATAGAACAACTTCTTTTATTACATAGTTAAGGATCATTTTTCCTTTAAAAAATGATTCTATTTCATTTGTGATCTTGTGACATCACATGGTCTTTATGTTACTTGAAAGAATCTACTTGTCATCTGTTTGAGAAGTATTTTTCCACTTCTGTTGTTTTATGCTTTTGTAACCTATTATTACTTGGAAAAATAACAACTTTCGTAGGCTTCAATTTCTACATGTTTAAAATGATCTATAATCCTATGATCTCATGACACTAGAATTAAAACTTAGTATTTAACATTTCTAGATCACTTATTATTCTAATTCCATTCTGATGAATACTAAAAGAATAATGTCTCCCAATCCAAAAAATCCTTTTCTGTAAAATTTCAGAAACTGTATCATAATAGACATCATCAATTAATTATATATATATATATTTTTTTTTTCTACTCTGCCTTTCACATTGCTAATCAAAATATTATGGAGTAATCTACCAGACCCTATAACAGGGTAGTCTACTGTGCATGTGGAAATCAATTAATTGTCTTGATTTTTAACTGCAAAATTTCCTTGTACTCTAGTTAAATGTTCTAAATGCTACACTATATAAAAGACCATAAAGCAATGCAGCAGGAATTGATGATGCTGTAAACTGTTTATTAGTATCATGACCACATTAGATCTCTTTTAAGGCTACAAGTCTGAGCAGCTTTACTACATTGTCATGAGAAAAAATCCTAAGAGAAGAATATTTTGTAACCAGAGAGTACACTTCTGAAAAAATTTTCCAGAAAAAATAAAACCAAATACTTTTCCTTAAACTCATCCAGTAAACTTAAATTCAGAAAGGAGATGGACATTTTATCTAAGACTTTTGCTTCCAATTTTAAATTTTATGATATTTTCTGGAATTAGTGTTATGATAGGGATTGTATCAATACTCTAACTTTGGTCTCAGAATTGAAATTAATTTGGGATATTTCAATCTGCTTCCAAAAATAATTCTAAAAATGGCACTGTGGTTATAACATCTGAACCTTTGTGATGGTCATGTAGTCAGAGCTGAGGAAAATGTTTTTAAATCCAGATCATTCATAAACTTCCCAAAACACTCCCCAATGCTATAATCTTTAATCCTGACAATTTATTATAAATGCTGTTCCTTTATTAACAATACAGTCATAAAGAAGGTAACTAATATCTCAAGATTAATTTTTTTGAAGCAGATATGAGAGTAAGACCCTGTGATAATAATCTAAGCAAAGATTGGGGGGAAAGACAAAAGAAATAGTAGTTTCAGAGTTGTGCTTAGTCTATGGAAAGTGGTTAATAATAATTTCTTCCATTTTTTGTTGTAATACTCTTTTGTAGGTCATAGATAATAATCCCTCTAATTCTTTTCTCAGCCTGTGGAATTACTGCTAAATTTTCTAAAGTAATTAATTGAATCCCTTTTACTATCATCATATCAAAATTATATTTCACAAACTGCTCAGGTTCATGTGATTAGCAAAATTGTTTAATTTAAGAACCTTAAAAGAAGGAAATCTGGGCCAAAACTAAATCTAAAACTGAATCCATTAGAGATGGAGACAGAAACATTTCACAAGAGAAAAACAAAAAATCTCTTGGAATATTAGATAATTTAAATACATAAGACTCCTACTAATGTTCCCTATCTTCAGTCACACTCCCTCAGCCTGGGTATAGCCAATGCAAGCAAATTCACAGGTCTATGGGCCTAGGTGATACCCAGGAAATAACTCAGTCTTATGCACTCTTCTCAAGTCCCAAAAGAGGTAAAAAAATAATTTTATTCTTCCAAAATAAATAAAAGAAAGTAAGTGCAATTAAAGGGTAAGAAGAGAGACTGTAAGACACAATGGAACAGAAATGACTTGGGTGCAAGAGTCTTTTCCAGACTTAAAAAAAAAAAAAGAATTTGAAGTTCATAAGTGATCAGCTCTCTTCTCACAGAATTTACTCTGGTTAGGGATCTCTTTCAAATCCATAACCCCCAGAACAAGGGTGCTAAGAATTACCAGGCTTCCAGATCTAGGCAGGAGAAGAGTTGCAAAGTAGTAGAAAGGGAACAAAGAATGAAGACTAAAATCATAGTCCAACTACTAGGAATGTAAGAAAAACAAAAACAAAAACTGACAGACAATTCTGAGAGAAAGGATAGATAGGAGCTTACCTCCCCAAAAGATGCAACAATCTTGCATTGTTATAAAGACAAAAGAGAAAAAAAGTATTCCATTTCTTTTTCCATACAAATCCAAAGACCATAAGACATAGAATAATTACTATACAACAACAAAAAATGAACTCACAAAATGAAGGAAGATAATTTTTCAAATTCCTGATAGATATTGAAAAAAATGTAAGTAATTCCAAAAATGGTACTGATGATATTTGAGAGTCACTAATTAAAGACAGAAAATCTAGGGTAACTGAAAAATGAAGGATTCGCATGCTTCCTGGGATTTTAAAACTGTTCAGGATTTATTGCTAATTATTATAAAGTATAATCCTAGAAACTCCTAGAAAAACAGTAAGCCCTTTGAGGACAGGGTAGGTGAAGTTTATGGGAGAATGTGAGGCGGGGACCAGGAGAGACAGAAAGACAGATGACAGACAGACAGACAGAGACAGACAGTCCCAGCCATGTGGCATGGGGACCTATAATGAAACATCAGGGCCTAGTTTGGGAGCACATGGCCCAGGAAGGTAAAAGAGAAAGTCATCTTTGTGGAAAATGTCCAAGAGAGTGAGAATGCCCAGAAGGGGCTGTGCTTCTTCTTAAATGTTCTTTTGTGGTGGGTTGGCACTTAGGGGTCTAGTTCAGCACCTGAGCCAGATATCTTCCAATGGCAAATTGTGTACTGGTCTTTCTTGTCCCAAAGTGCGTAACCCTCCAAGTTAAACCAGAAGCTGGGTGAAGGAGGAATGAGGAGAGGGTACAAATTTTACATTTAACAACAAAATAATAGGGGTCAGTTTACATCTCAGAGAGCAAACGACCTTCCACAATTAACAAAATTTCACAACATAAAAGATTACAGTACTTGTTTCTAATTATAAATTCCCTATATCCATAATTGTTGAAAGAGAAATTAATCTTTAAAAGTAAGAAATTAGGGTAGAAATTAGCTTTAAAATCTGAGTTCATAGAGAAAAATTAATGAAGACTAGCAGCAAAGTAAAAGCCATACAATACATAATGGAGGATTTCTCCAAAATTACAGTCTATGAAAAAGAAATAGCTAGATTGGAAAATTAGAATGCATTAATAAAGGTTCAGAATCAAAGGACAACAGTTTTGAAAGAACAGATGAATTTCTTACAAATGAAAACAAATGAATTTGAATAAAGTATACATGCATATAATTTTAAGGATATTGAGTATTTCTTCAGAATATAATATTTAAAATATCATGCTGCAAGAAATTATGCAAGAGAATTGCTAAGAACATATGAAAAAAATCATTGATCATATTAAGAGAGTTCTTTACCAAGAAATGAAGACAAAAACAAAAAATTCTACACTCAAAATTCAAAGGCATTTTGTGCTTGTTTTAGCATTTCATTGTTACATGACTTTTTTTCAAGTTAGAAGAAAGGAACTTAAATTTGTATAGCACAGCATCAATCCTACAACTTCCCCAAAACCAGAGAATAAAATGGATGAGAATACTTCAAAAATCAAAAGAAATTATGTTACAACTAAAATTAAGAGTATATGAATCAATGGAAAAAGAACTTTACTACAACAAAGATTTTTAAAATATTTCTGCTAAAATAAAAAGTTAGACTATATCATTTACATAAGCTACAAAAAGAGAGAAAACAGGAAAATAAAGGATTAAAGTTCCTAAGAAAAAACTAAACATTTTTAAATAAATTATCTCATGTTTTTAGGTTAGCATATTATTTTTTAAATGTATATTGGTAGTCAGAAAAAGAACAATAGAATAACTAAAACAAAGATCTAAGAAGCTAGATAGTTAAAGAATTAGAAGAGCAACAATAGCTGAATAATCAGTCAATATATTCTTTTTATAATAAATACAACACAGTGTGAAGTTGCTTTAGTGGAGAGAATGAAGGGAAAAGAGAAATGGAAGATGGATATAAACTACTATTCAGACTGCAAATGAGCAGATTCAGTCATTCAACAAACACTATGTGCCTGAAATTTCACTAAATGTTGAGAATGCAGAGAGGCAAATACATGTTACCTGACTTCAAACAATTTATGTTCTAATGGGGAAGAGCTAGAATATTAATAATATTCATAACACTAGTTCTGTGATACTTGGAGTTGTATATCTTCTCTGGTTCTCAGTTTCTTTATCTGTAATTTGAGAGACACCCTCCTTCCAGCTTTAAATTTATGATTCTACCAATAATAAAATAAAACTAAACTCTCTGTAATTACAAAAAGCAATCTCGGCCCTCAAGGAAAACCAAGAAATGTACTGCCCTCCTTTCATTAGAGAGGTGAGGGAAAATAAGTGTGGAATATGTAGTGTTTGCTATCATGATTAAGCAGTACATGAGATGATTATTGTTTTCTTTGTTAGGAGAAAAACATTGGATAGGAATAGGAGAATATGTATAGTCTGCTCAATGGGAAAAAACACATTATCAATTAAAATGTTATTTTTTAATTCACTCTGAGTATACCAGAACAGTCTGATCTTCATGAATTCTGCCCTTATCAAAAAATGAAGTTGCTATATGCATAGAAATACCAAGCATTTCTGAAGCATACAATAAAGGAATTTAGACTTAACAATATATTGCACCACTAGCTTCCTTCCTCTTAGTCCTTATACCAGAAAAGAGACAACGAAGATACCACTTTGGAGAAACCCCAAAATGTGGTCATGTGCTTTCCAAGTCACGATGTTTTACCTGGAAGATATGTTTGGAGTCTAAGGCTCAAACTATGGTTGGCTCTAATATTCACTAGTTGTCAGACTGTACAGTCACTGTGTTCCATTATTATCTTCTATACAATGGAGGTGTAAGAGAGTTGGTTGGGGGTGGGGAAAATTGAATCATTATCTCTAAATTTCATTCCACATCTAAATGAGGATCCTATGACAAGCATTCTTCAAACAAACAATATGCAATTCAGATTTAGTTAAACTCAGGTCTTTGTTCACCAGAACCAAGTAGCTAGATTTTCTCCTCCTTAGATCATAGATAGCTATCAACTTGTTGCTACTTTAATAAATATAGCAAATGGCCACATGACTTTTGATATATTTCATCTATTTCTGATCTTTTTCAAAGGTCTTCTGTAATTATGGTACTAACAGCTTGCAAGATATAGTGACACAAGAAAGTAGATGGCATTAAAAACAAGGAGAGATTTATATTTTATTTCCTAGACAATAGGGTACTAAAGATTTTTGAAAAACAGTGATGTGATATGATTTGTACATTAGGAAGATTATATGGGCAAGTCCAAGAATTAGGAAGACATGAATTCAAGTCCTGACTCTTAGTAAGTCATTTAATCTCTCAGTTCAAGTAGGCAATTCTCTAAGATTATAAATTACAGAAATATCATTGATGTGCAGTAGTAATGAACATTTACTAATTTACTCCTTACTATAATGAAATCCTTAGTTCATATCCCTTTCCTCCTCCAAAATATGTAGGTAAGGGTTCTAATGATGGATCAAAATAAGGAAAGACTGGAAGTGTGAAGACTTCACAGTCAAGGAAATAATTGCATTAATTCAAGTGAATTGTGATTTACATTTGAATACATATAGGTATAATGGGGAAAAGAAGGAAGAAAATGAATTAAAGAACTATTGCATGTGTGATGTGAAGAAGACAGGGAAGAGTAAAATAAGTTGGCAGAAAACAAAGTGAGGTGATGTCATCTGAAAATATAAAGTCAGGGAGTAGGGTAAGTTTGACTGAGAAAAATGATTGTTTCAGTTTTTTAATATATTGAGTTCAGGAGACTGAACAACAAAAATTGAAAATATAAGGTAATTATTGACTTTTCAGAAAGAGTGAAATGGTCACAAATATACAAAAAGAATATATTTCACAAGTCACAAGCAAAAATGCAATAAAGTAATATGAGAAAATAATATTACATATGCTTAGCAAAACTATCCATAGGATTATCCTCATTTTGCTTCCATGTGTTATCAGTATTCTACTCTGTTTTTCCTGTTGTGTATAGGCATCCCTCAAATTTCTAACAAAACTTATCATGACTGCCAATATTTTCTCAATATCAACTATAGTACACTTTGCCAGATTTTGCCCTTAATTAGAAGTAGAGATTTTTTTTTCCTTTTAAAAGAGGGTCAAATTTTTGAAATTCAGAAGACTCAACAACCCACATATTCTTTAGGGGAAATTTTAGGTTTAAAAAACATAAGACAGGGAATAATTTAATTTCATTGCATATGAATCATCATTCCAACAAAAAAAACAAATTCGGGGCGGTTCAGTGGTGCAGTGGATAGAGCACCAGCCCTGGAGTCAGGAGTACCTGAGTTCAAATCCAGCCTCAGATACTTTCTAATTATCTAGATGTGTGGCCATGGGCAAGCCACTTAACCCCATTGCCTTGCAAAAACCTAAAAAAACCAAAAAAATCCTAAGCATCTACTTATTTGTCAATTATGTACACGATTAGAAAAAGAAATTGGAATGTGTTTTGTACCAAAGGACTACATGAGCTATTCTTAAGAGTAATAGCAAATAACTACTTTGTGCCAGAAACTGCTGTGTTTTTTATAAATATTAACTCAGTTGATTCCCAAAACAGTCCTGTTAGGGAGGTGCTATTATGATCTTCATTTAACAGCTGAGGGAACTGTGGCAAAATGTTTTGCCAGGGTCACACAACTAGCAAGTATCTGAGGCTGGATTTGAACTGAGGGTTTCCTAATTAGAAGTCAAGTGCTCTCTATCCAAGGTGCCACCTAGTTACCTCTGAAGAGAAAGGACAATTTTAACTATGAGATCTTGATGATCAGAAAAAAAGTTCTTAGGGAATTTCTTTTGGAAATTCTGGCAAAGCTATCAGTTCCAAAAAGCTGTTACCAGAAAAGGCAAACAAACATCTCTGCTCTTCTTTTTGACTGCTTCACCCTAGATCACTACCAGATTATGACTTAGAGATTTTCTTCACCAAAGATTATAACTTTTGTTAAAAAAAATTCATTCTTTCTCATTATTTTAATTTAACCAAAGGGAAAAGGGGTACAAGGTTTTCTTTCTCGTGTTATTTAATCTTCCTTTTCTTGGAGCCTGTTCTGTCCATTTCCTTTCTGGTTCAGGAATGAGATGGCATTTCCCTCATTCCATGACAGATCTATGATTACTTTGAAAACCCAATATGAAGTTCAACTAGGAAAGGCTAGAGGAAATAAGGAAAAATTTACTTTTTATAAATATAAAATTGTTTCCCCAAACTAGTGGTACTTGCCCAAGTGATCACATTATGTGACTGATACATCCCAATTGATAAATTAACAAGTATTTATTTAAAACTTACTATATATATCAGACACCATACTAGGCCCTAGGAATGCATTGACACAAAGGAAACGATACCTGCCCTCACGGAATGTGATTTTTCAAGCAAAGCTTGTTTAACTATGTCAGAGATAGTATAGAGTATTATTTACCCAAGGGATGCCAGTATACAATTTGAATGTTACAAGAAATGATTACTGATTCAGTCCTGAATATATATTGGGAATTCTATAGATAGTTTACAAACAGCAGAGTCTACTCACTTTCAACAGGAATCATAAGGTACTGTTAAACTGTTGCAATTAATTTGTTTACAGGTTTTAAATTAACTTTTAATCAAAACCCTTTCTAGCAGTGTTTTCAGAGATTTAGTAAGCTCTATCATGGCCCCCCATCTTCTTAATATAAGCCTAAAATCCCTTTCTCTGGGTCTAAGATGTTTCAAGATCTATTGGTCAGACATAAGGAATATTATAGTTTGGAGACAAACATTATCTGCTAAGTTAACCTGACAACTTTTACAAAACTTTGTTTTTTTTTCTTTAGTGACAGATAATGCTATGAATAGTGAGTTGGATCTGGAATCAAGATCTAAATTTAAACCCAGACTCAGATACTAGCTAGTTGTATAAGCCTGGGCAAGTCACCTAACCTCTATTTCACGGCACTATTTCAGAGAAATGTGGCACTTGAAAAACACTTATTTAATTTACTTATTTGCTCTAATTGCATTTTTAATTGCTTGGTCCAGTGATTTTGTTCCTACTTACTCAGTTTCCAAATGTTCATATAGAAGTTTGCTGAAATTTGGCTCAAGATCTTAAAAAGTCGTTTCACTTAATTTTTTTCTGTCATACTAAATGGCCAAGTACTACAGTAGCAACTGACACATTTCACATCTCACATATTGTTCTGTTCCCAATTCAAATGGAGACAACCAAGAGGAGTATTTTAGCCCTTCCCCTTCCTTCTTGCATCTGTCATTCCTTTTATGAGATTAATTTGAGAAATAAATACATTATAACTAGTTATATTAGAAACTTGAATTTCTCATGCCAAGTTCTGAAAATTAGAGTTATATTTATCTCAACTTTTTAAAAATCTTAACTCTAATTTCTTTCTTCACTCCTCCATTTCCACTAATATGGAAATATATTTATTTCTCAAATTAATCTCATAAAAGGAGTGAAGATGCAAGAAGGAAGGGGCAGGGATAAAATATTCCTCATGGTAGACTCCATTTGAATTAGGAACAAAACAATGGGGATCTAGGAAAATAGGATTTACAGGATAATATTCTAGTGGATTTTGTAGCTCCTAGATTACCCATAGCTATCACTCACTAGCATTCAGTTGGAGACATCAGCAGCAGCAAGAGTATCCTCTACTCTAGAATACAAAAATAAAGTCTAATACCTTGGTCAAAAACCTGACTGCCACTGAGGGGAGGAGGGTGGTAAGGGAAGGTGGAGGGAAATTTTATAATGTATAAGCATACATCTGCGTATAGATGAAAATTAATAAATAAATATATTTTTTAAAAATTTGATTACATTGGAAGCACACTTTTACAAAACACATTTACATTCATCATTTAGATATATCTTTTATAACAATTCTATGAAGAATATACATTAAATATTATCTATTTTGCAGATTAGGAAATTGAGGTTTTGAGAAGTAAATTAAGTAATTTACTGATATTTTATATATAGCAAAGAAGAATATTATATTTCATGGAAAAGCAGGCTACTCAAAGTGACTTTCAGATGTACCCCATGGATTAAGTAGATATTTATAAACATTATTGAGTTTGTCATATCCTACTTAATTAATCCAGTGCTTTGCATTATCTTGGCACAATGGTGGTTTCAATAACATCTTGGTTATGCCTGATACAAGTAGGGAATTTATCATCTACCTCACAAGGTTGTGGCAAAAGTGAACTGAAGCAATATATTTAAAGTATTTTGAAAACCTTAGAACACTTTTTTTGTTTTGTTTTAATTAATATTCTATGTTTTTTCCAGTTATGTACAATAGTTTTTTCTATCATTTTTGTAAGGTTTTGAATTTTTGCAATTTTGCCCCACCCTCCCTTCCTCCCCCACCCCACCCCACAGAAAGCAGTCTGAAAATCTTTACATTGTTTCCTTGCTACACAATAATCAAAATTGAATGTGTTGAGAAAGAAATCATATTCTTGAGGAAAAATTGAAAAATAAGAGATAGCAAAATTATGTAGTACATGAGACATATTATTTAAAAAAAATGAAGGCAGTAGACTTTGGTCTTTGTTTAAACTACAGATTTCTTTCTCTGATACATATGGTATTCTCCATCACAGGTATTCCAAAATTATCCCTGATTATTGCGTTGACAGAATGAGCAAGTATATTAAGTTTGATCATCACCCCAGTGATGCTGTTAAGGTGTATAATGTTCTGGTTTTGCTCATCTCACTCAACATTCGTTCGTACAAGTCTTTCCAGGGGGAAAGATTTCTCTGAAATCCCATCCCTCTTGGTTTCTAATAGAACAATAGTATTCCATAACATACATATAACACAATTTGTTCAGACATTCCCCAAATGATGGACATTCACTTGATTTCCAATTCTTTACTACCACAAACAGGGCTATTTTTGTACAAGTGCTGTTTTTTACCCTTTTTCATGATCTCTTCAAAGTATAGACCCAGTAGTAGTAGTATTGCTAGATCAAAGGGTATGCATATTTTTATTGCTCTTTGGACATAATTCCAGATTGCTCTCCAGAAAGGTTGGATCAGTTCACAGCTCCACTGATAATGCATTAGTGTCCCAGATTTCTCATATCCCTTCCAACATTGAACTGTCCTTTCTGGTCATATTGGTCAATCTGACAGGTGTGAAATGGTATCTCAGAGCTGCTTTAATTTGCATTTCTCTAATTATTAATGATTTAGAGCAATTTTTTCATATGACTATGGATCACTTTGATTTCCTCATCTGTAAATTGCCTTTGCATATCCTTTGACAATTTGTCAATTGTGGAGTGACATGTTTATTTTATAAATTTGACTCAGTTCTCTGTATATTTCAGAAATGAGTACTTCGTCAGAAATACTAGTTGTAAAAATTGTTTTCCAATTTACTACATTTCTTTTTATCTTGGTTACAATGTTTTTTTCTGTGCAAAAGCTTTTAAAATAAATATAATCAAAATTATTTAATTTGTTTTTAATGATGTACTCCATCTCTTCCTTGGTCATAAACTGTTTCCCTTTCCATAGATCTGACAAGTAAGCTATTCCTTGATCTCCTAGTTTGCTTATAATACGTCTTCTATGTCTAAATCCCATACATATTTTGATCTTGGTATAGGGTATGAGATGTTGGTCTCTAATCCAAGTTTCTGCCATACAATTTCCCAAAGTTTTTATGAAAGAGAGACTTCTTATCCCAGAAGGTGGACTCTTTGGATTTATCAAATGTCAGATTACTATAATCATTTCCTGCTGTCTCTTTTGCACCTAATCTATTCCATTGATCTGCCACTCTATTTCTTAGCCAGTACCAGACAGTTTTGATGACTAATGGTTTATAATATAATTTTAAATCTGGTAAGGCTAAGTCATCATCTTTTGTACTTCTTTTCATTAAAATGCCTGGATAATTTTGACTTTTTGATTCTCCATATGAATGTAGTTACAATTTTTTCTAGCTCATTAAAGTAATTTTTGGAAGTTTGCTTGGCAAGGCACTAAATAAGTAGTTTGATTTAGGTATACTTGTAATTTTTATAATATTAGCTCAGCCTATCCATGAGCAGTTGATATTTGCCCAGTTATTTAAATCTGATTTTATTTCTGTGAAAAGTGTTTGGTTTTCTTTTTTTCTTTTTTTAATCAAATTACCCAAAGGTTTATCAATTTTATTTGTTTTTTCATAAAAATCAACTTATGGCTTTATTTGTTAGTTCAATAGTTTTCTTGCTTTCAATTCCATTGACTTCTCATTTAATTTTTAGAATTTCTAATTTGCTATTTAATTGGTTGGTTTTGATTTGTGCTTTCTCTAATTTTCTTAGTCGCATGCTTAGTTCATTGAGTTCTTCTTTCTCTTTTTTATATGTAAGCAGTCAAAGAAGTAATATATCACCAAATAACTACCTTGGATGTATCCCAAAAGTTTTAGTATGTTGTCTTGTCTTTATCATTATCTAGGATGAAATCATTAATTCTACCTATAATTTGTTGTTTGATCCACCCATTCTTTAAAATGAGGTTATTTAGTTTCCAATTAATTTTAGGCCTGTCTCTCCATGGTCCATTATTGTACTCATTATGATCTGAGAAGGAAGTATTTACTATTTCTTCCTTTCTGCATTTGATTATAAGTTTTTTTTATACTGGCCTTTACCATTCATGAAAGATAATCAACTAGCCTCTCTATGATAAGGTCATATATTGACAAGGTCAATTTTTGTGTAAGTGCCATACAGTGCAGAAAAAGAAGTATATTCCTTTCTGTCCCCATTCAACTTTTCCAAAAGTCTATCATGGCCGTGTTTTCTAATGTTCTATTTTCCTCCTTAACTTCATTCTTGTTTATTTTATGCTTAGATTTATCTAAATATGAGAGAGAGAGGTTGAGATCTCCCACCAGTAGAGTTTTGCTGTCTATGTTTTTCTGTAACTCATTCACCTTCTCTAAGAACTTGGATACTATACCATTTGGTGCATACATATTTAGTATTGAAATTACTTCACTGTCTATGGTACCTTTTAAGAGGATATAGTTTCCTTCCTTTTCTCTTTTACTGTGATCTATTTTAGCACCTGATTTGGCTTAGATAAGGATTGCTCTTTACACTTCAGCTGAAGCAGAATATATTCTGCTACAAACTTTTACCATTACTCTATATGTATCACTCTGCTTCAAATGAGTTTCTTGTAGGCAGCATATTATAGGATTCTGTTCTTTAATCCACTCTGCTAAACCTTTTATGGGAGAGTTCATCCCATGCACATTTAAAGTTAGAATTACTAACTTTTTATTGCCCTCCATGCTAACTTCACTCTTTTTGTATTTTCACCTTTTTTCACTTTATCCATATTCCCCACTATTTTACTTCTGAATATGACCTCCTTCAGTGTGTTTACGCTCCTATATCCACCCCTCCCCAATCTTTCACCTTTCACTTTGGCCGCTCTTCCTTCATTTCCTTCTATCAGTTCCTCTTTTCTTCCCTTCCCCCTTTCCTCTTTTAATATTTGAAAGGTAGGATAAGTTTTATACCTTAACTGAGTATGTTTTTGCTAATCCTTCTTTGATCTAAGTCTGATGAGAGTAAGATTCAGGCAGTTCTCACCTCCTCCCTTCTTCCCCACTCTTATAATAGGTCTTTTGTACCTCATCATGTGATTTATCTCATTTAGTCTCCTCCATCCTCCCATTTCTTTATTGTCCCCCCTTTTTTTTTAGATTTTTCAAGGCAATGGGGTTAAGTGGCTTTTCCAAGGCCACACAGCTAGGTAATTATCAAGTGTCTGAGGTCAGATTTGAACCCAGGTACTCCTGACTCCAAGGCCAGTGCTCTATTCACTGCGCCACCTAGTTGCCCCATTAAAATCTTTTTTTTTAGGTTTTTGCAAGGCAAATGGGTTAAATGGCTTGCCCAAGGCCACACAGCTAGGTAATTATTAAGTGTCTGAGACAGGATTTGAACCCAGATACTCCTGACTTCAAGGCCGGTGCTTTATCCACTACACCACCTAGCCGCCTGTTCCCCCTTTTTAAGGAGATATTATTTTTAAATCATTATATTAGAGTCACAGACAAGTCATGAGTGTCTATCATTTCTGGCTAAGTATATTCTCTCTAGTAGAGTTACAGTTCTCAAGAGTTGTTTGAATCTTTCTCCCAGGTAGAGATATAGCCAGTTTCATCTTATTGGATAGTATTATTTTTTTCTTTTCCCTTTTTAAGCTATTCACGTGCTTCTTGAGTCTCATGTTTGAAGTTCAAATTTTCTATTTAGCTCTGGTCTCTTCATTACAAAAATTTGGAAGTCTCCTATTTAGTTAAACTTCTGAAGGCTCAGTTTTGAGGATAGTGAATTATAGGCCACATTCAAAGCTCCCTTGCTCTTTAGAATATCATATTCCAGGCCCTTCAATCCCTTAATGATGATACAACTAGGTCCTGGGTAATCCTTACTGTGACTCCTTGGTGTTTAAATTGTTTCTTTCTGGCTGCTTGCAAGATTTTTCTCTTTTCTCTGATAGTTCTCAAACTTGGCCACAATATTCCTTGGTGTTTTCATTTTGGAATTCCTTTCAGGAAGGGATCAATGTATTCTTTCAATGACTAATTTTTTCCCCTGGTTACATGATATCATGGCAATTTTTCTTCAAAAGATCCTGAAATATTGATCCAGGCTTTTTTGTCCTCAATGTGTCTAGGAAGATCAATGATTCTGGATATATTTTCTAGGTCAGTAGCTTTGCTGATGAAGTATTTCACATTTTCTTCTAGTTTTTCAAATTTTTTTGGTTTTGTTTAACAGAATTTTGTTGACCTACTAGGTCATTAGTTTCCATGGATTCCATTATTTTTTTAGAGAAGAATTTTCTTCATTTACTTTTTGCAATGCCTTTTCCAATTCATATCTATTTCCATTTGCCCAGTTGCAATTTTGAAAGCATTATTTTTTGTACTTGTCCAATTGCATTTTCCAAAGATTTTTTTCTTATTTCAAGGTGTTAATTTTCTCTTCCAAGGTGTTAATTTCTCTTGTTTTTTTCCCAATTTTTTCCAAATGATTTTTAAACTCTTTTCTGATCTCTTCTAAGAAGTCTTTCTGGGGAGCAGCTAGGTGACATAGTGGATAAAGCACCGGCCTTGGAGTCAGGAGTACCTGAGTTCAAAACTGGTCTCAGACACTTAATAATTACCTAGCTGTGTGGCCTTTGGCAAGCCACTTTACCCCCATTTGCCTTGTAAAAACCTGAAAAAAAAGAAGTTTTTCTGGGCTGGAGACCAATTTATATTCTCCTCAGAAGTTTTAGCTCTCTCTGAGTTAAGGTCTTTATCTTGGAGGTAGCTTTCAATGGACCACCTCCCTCACTGGTCTTCCTTCATTTTCCTAGGATCTTGTCTTGGGGGAGGGGCTGGTTCACAGACCTTTGGTTTTAAAAACCCTAAAAGCCTATATCATTGGGCTTAGTAACTCCAAGTGGGCTGGTCAGTAGGGGATGCTAGAAGCATTCTCTAGTGTGTCTGTGACTTCAATTTCTGGCCCACTCCCAAGGTCAGTGGGGTGTGGGGGGGAGATGAGCAGCCCTATGCTGGGTCCTTGGGCTATATAGTTAATTTCATTATTATTCACCCTGTACTCTGTACAGTGATCTGCTGCCCACACCTGAGCCTGGGGAGTGGGGGTGAGTGGTTGTTACTGTGTTTATTCTGGGATGAATCCCTTTCTTCCACAGGGAGAGAGGGGGTCCTAAAATGGAAAATAAGGAGCTTGTGACACTGGTCTTCCAGGCCAGCAGAGGTGACCTGAGTGATATCTACTCCCGTGCTAGAACTCTCCCAGCTGCTGTACTGGAACTCTACCTTGCTGGAGCTGTCCTGCCCACCCATAATGCCAAAGCTTCCACGACTATTCTCAAGTTAGACCAGTCACCCTGACACTCCTGCTCTGGCTCTCTGCTCTCTTCCCCTGGCTCACGCACTTTTCCCTGAGACAGACCTTGTTGGTAGATGTTCTCATTTACTCTTTCTGGATTTTGTAGATCTGAAATTCTGTTAAGAGGCTTGATTCAAATTAGTTCTGAGGGAAAACCAGGAGACCTTAGCACAATGCCTGATTTCTCTCTACCATCTTGGCTGGAAGTTAATGTTAAAACACTTTAATCTATTATTATTTAATTGGCAACTATGAGATAAAATATTTAACTAACTAATACCCTCCAGTCATAGTTCTTCCAACATACTATATCATACCTTCCTTAGTTATAATCTGAGTGTTAGGAGGAAGAATGTCTTGGCAGGTGCTGATTTCTTATTTCTGTAGTTCTTCATATAGAGGCTAGTTGACTATTTCTCATAAATAGTAAAGATGATTTTTGTTATTCTAAAAATCTGCTCCAAATACCTTATTTTACACTTTCAGTAATTGAAGCCCGGAGTGTGATTTACTCAAGGCCCCAGTTTATTAGTGGTGAACAAGACCTTAGACTCTTGATTTGAGGAGATATTTTGATTAATTTCTTCCTTATCTTCACTTCTCAGAACCTCTTTTATCAAAAAACTGACTTGAGTATATCTTGTATTAGAGATTTTTCCTGATCCTCTTTGTTCTGCTAGCTTAAACCCTTTCCCCCATTGAATATATTGTGTACATTTAATTGAAGGAAGACTCTGGACTAATTCTTAAAGAGCAAGGCTATCTATATATTTCCTTAATACTTCTAGGGCTACCTCAAAGCAATCAAGATAGACTTTCACTGATATTATCGGACTAAGATTCCATTCTGGTATGTTCCTCCAATAATAACTGACTTGTGATTTCCTGAACTATTGTGTATGTTATATGTATGTCTTTTCCTTTATTATAAATGATTCTTTGGTAGGGGATAGGAGAATACATTGATACAACAACAAAATATATCAATCTAATCCAAATATAAAAATTTTAAAATACATCTTTTTAAACACAGTTCTTGAAGTACCATTTAATGCTAGATAAGTGATAAATTACCAAATAAAATATGAGATTACTAAAGAGTTAGTATGAGTCAATGAGTAATTTTTTTTCAGGAAGCATTGCATATGTTACTGCATGGTGGCCATACTTCTCAATGAAAAACAATAACTAGTCTTATTAGGTCAATATGCCTAAATAGAGGAGTAACAGTTGTGCTTGAATTAATACATACTTACCAAAGTTCTTGCTTTAAGAAGAGCTGTTAGCAATCTTAGATATGCCATTATATATTATATTTACTGCTACAAGAGACTTCCATTAATGATCAGTTCTATATGGTTGTTTTAAATAAGAACTTTGCTTGTCCATTGTGACTAATGTGGAAATTGTTTATTTCTCAAATAAATCTTATAAAAGGAATGACAGATACAAGAAGGGAGGGGCAAGGGCAAAATATTCCTCATGATAGTTTCTATTTGAATTGGGAATGGAGGAAAATAAGAATTACATGACAAAATTCTGGTGGATTTTGTGGCTCCTAGATTGCCCATAAAACTGCAAACACTTCAAGCTAGAACAAAAAAACTTGACAATAATTTATAGATGAAATTTGGTGTATTGACAGATGATGTATGACTGGCTGGGCTTATTGGAGCTTCAATGAATAACATGGCAATTTACTGAACCTAAAAGGGACACCAACTCTATTTTTCATTCTCTGTCACTATTCAGTCTCAATTGCATCTGGCCACATTTGTCATGTGCAGTACCTGGTGCTATAAATAGATTAACCAGTTCAAGTCATTTCTGTCCAGCTTTATTCATCTTCAAACAATGGAATAAACATTTTAGATTCTTCAGGAAATGCCTAGATGGCTTCATGAATTCATCTTAATTCCATAAAGTGCATATGGACACAGATCTTCATGAGGTTACCAAAAGGCACATTCATACATTAGATTATTTCTATGGAGTAGAAAATAAATACATTTCTATTAAAATTTTCCCCATTCACTAGACTATCATCATAGTTTAAAATACATGACTGCAGTCATAAACTTCAAGAGCAATAGATGCCACCTCACCTCATCCCTGAATTGTATGTTTTCCTCATCTATCTATAATTTTTCTTGTATTTTTTCATCTATAGTATTCCTTCTCTTTGAAAAAGTATATTCTGATGACTGTTTGAATTGATTCAGTGTGTCCCCTAGGTCAAGTCAGTAGAAGAGTTTTTCAGTTTTTAAAATTATACTGAGTTGTGGATTTCAGAAAACCCTGAAAGATATGCATAAACTGATACAGAGTGAAGTGAGTAGAACCAGGATAATATTGTACACTTTAACAGCAACATTTTATAAAGATCAATTATGATAGACCTAGTTTTCTCAGCAGTACAATGATCAAAGACTTGTGATGGAAAATATTATCCACATCCAGAGAAAGAATTTTGGAGTCTAAGTACAGACCAAAACATGCTATTTTTAGTTTTTAAAATTTCTTAAATTTTTTCCTTCTTATTTTTTCCCTATTCTGATTCTTTCACAATGACTAATGTGGAAATATATTAATGAAGATTTAGGTGAATAACATATAACAGATTACTCACTATCAAGGGGAAGGGCAGGGAATGGAGAGGAGAAAATGTGAAACAAAATCTTATAAAAAATAAATATTGAAAAGTATCTTTACAGGTAATTTTAAAAAATTAGAAATTTGAAAAGTTGCACGAAGCTATTTAGTTCTTTAATATCTTTTCCCCCTCTTTGTGGAATGAGTAGGGTGGAGAAATCACTTTGACAGAAAAACAAAAGATAATAATATATCAAAAGTAAAAATGCATTTTTTTCTCTAAGATCACACATGCTGAGGAAATATGATTGTTTTTAACCTGAATATATTTCTAGTCCTTACCATTACCTGACAAGGATTTTTGTACAAAATGAGGACTGAAGAAATACAAATGGAAAATAATTCTAGTACAGTATGCAAACCAACATAAACTATGAGCAGAGGAACAAAAATAGACTGAATGAAGGAGTTAAAAAGTGGGATTTCAACCTGATGCATAATCCTCCTTAGTATCATATTTCTATACATTTAAAATAACTTGCTTTCAATTATTTGAGCTAACAGATTGTACTGAAATGAATAAAGTGGTGTTGATTAAGAGAGAGTTCTTTTCAAGCTAGGAAAAAAGAGGAAGGCCCTGCTAGTTTTATAAATTAATAGGAAAAAAAAAACTTTCAATAGACTGATTCACATTATTTAAATTATCCTTATATTATCATTAAATTAGGAAGAAAAAAATTTGAAAACAACTATTCAAATTTCATCATTTACATTATATCTAAGTTATGGTTTCTGGTTTGTTTTTGTTATTTGGAGGATAAGAAGAGAGATGGGAAGATGAGGAGAGTTATAATACTATAAATTGTTATTCTTTGAAAGGATGTCATTAGGGAAATATATTTTAGAAAGAGTTGATAAACTTCCACATGGAAGTAAAAAGTTACTCTATCAAGATTTCATGATAATGAAAGACAGAATATTAAAAATTACATTATAGTCCCTTTTAGGGCTTGTAACTTTATGAAGAATTATCCTTTAGGAGTATTTTTCTGGTAATTAATCCAACTTGACACTGGACAGTTTTAGAATGATTCAGAAAAATTCATTCACCTGTTTTCAAGAATGATGTGAATATTGTTACTCATATTTTAGTAAAATAATTTTTAAAAAGTCAAGGATCACAGTCTGTAATTTTCTGATAAACATGTTTTGATTCTTTATTTTCTAATTTTTAGGGGGTGAGACATTGGGGTTAAGTGATTTGACCAAGGTCACACAACTAATAAGCATTAAGTGTCTGAGGCCAGATGTGAACTCAGATTCTCCTGACTCCAGGGTCAATGTTCTATACCATTGTATCACCCAGTTGACCCCCTATTTTCTAATTATTGAAAAATGTCTCAAAATAAAGAAAAATATTAAGACAATTTAAAAGTTTACAATCCCATGATAAGGTCAGAAAATTGTTATCTTCTAAGTCAAGGAGAAATACCAGAATTATTCCCATAAGTATTTTGAGTGTAAGTATATATGTATACAAAAGTGATATGTTTCAGATCTCTGTAGAAGTTATTAAATCAAATATTACAGCTTTAAAATGATAAAGGTGAGCATATTATTTTCAATTTCATATTACATTTTTTTTAGGTTTTTTGCAAGGCAAATGGGGTTAAGTGCCTTGCCCAAGCCCACACAGCTAGGTAATTATTGAGTGTCTGAGACCAGATTTGAACCCAGGTACTCCTGACTCCAAGGCCTGTGCTTTATCCACTACGCCACCTAACCGCCCCTACATATTCTTTTCTACAACATACTGAGTTGTATGCAAATAGAAAACATATAAACCTGTTGTTAATGAAACAGTGATGAACTTTTCTTCTCTGAAGGTTGTACTGTTCATAAAATGAATTGTCAGTATTCATATTTAAAAGAATAATTTTTATGTCCCCTGGACTAAGGAGAGTTATGTTTTTATTTTGTTTCTTTTTTTTTGTTTTAAAACTATACAAAGGTGTCAACAAAATCTTTTTTGACTCTTTAAACATTCACATGAAATCTTTAATTTGAATATTTGAAAACTCCATTAGTATATAACTAACTGGCACAGGTACCTTTTCAAAAAAGCATATTATTCCAAATGTTAGTCTTCATAAATGCAATGATATCATATATAGCAGGGAAAATCCATTAGGTTTGTTTCCAGTCATATTATCAGCTAGCTAGGTGCTACAGTAGGAAAAAAGAGTGCTAGTCAGGAAGACCTGACCTGAGTTCAAATTTATCTTAAGTCACTTGCAAACTGTGTTATCTTGGACAATTCATTGAACTTTTATTTGCCTCAGTTTTCCAACTGTAAAATGGAGAAAATAATAATACCTACCTCACATGGTTATTGTGAGGATCATTGCTGCCTATCCCAGTTCCTGGCATATATATATATATATATATATATATATATATATATATATATATATATGCTAATTATCATTATTATTTTTATCACAATTAACTATGTTTCCTTGGACTTACTGACTTAATTTCCCAAAATATATGTATATAAATGTTTGTTTAGCTCTATAAATATTTAACTATTTAACTCTTCAATTGGAGCTTTGCAGGTCCTTCTAGTTCTAACACTTATTTTCTTATCTGCTCTTTGGAAGAACTAGATGCTGAATGAAGTGTTAATGTTGTTGATGGTATAGTTGTTTAACATTTTCTAACCACAGTCAATTCTCTAAATCTTAAACTACATTTATATATCTTAATGTTTGATGTTTCAAGGCTCATTTCTTCAGAGAAGTTGAGTTCACAGAGGAATTTATGCATTTCATTTCTGTTTTATTGTTTCTTTCTCTAAATACCTACTTGTGGCAGAATAACTATCTCTCTCATCATCAAAATAATTGTGCTCAAACTTTATTTAAAACACACGAGGGCTTTCTTGGGGGTCCCTTTTTAATTATGCTATGTTAGTGTTATTTTTCACTGATCTCTACAGGCATATATTGGAGATGGTTCAATTGTAGTTTTTATGTTTGTTCCTTTCTAGTGAAAGTTACACATAATTCAACCTAGAAAACAAAATAGTGCATTATTTAATTTCATTATTACTTTGTATTTTCTTGGTCTCTGTTTATAAATTTTAGTTATACTACATATGTGTTATCACTTCAATGTAACAAAGAAATCACAATCTCATTCATATAGATATGTCCACTATTAACATAGTTACCTATTAACATCTCATTTTGTGTGATCCTTGTTTATGTTTTTGCATGAACCTTCTGTATGTTCACCTACAGAAACCATTTATGGCCATCATCTTCTATAACATTTAACATTAAAGAGGCACCAATGTAAGAATCCAGCTATCCTTATATTACCTTTTGTTCTTTTTCTATCACAAGTCACAACTCTTGCTCTGATCATATATCTTCCATGCCACTGCTTGCCTATGAACCTATATCGGTAGAAAATTGCAATGATTTATACTCACAATGTATTTTTCCATTGTCTTATGGTCACCTACAAATCTGATTCCTGGGAGACTGCAATTTGCAAGGAATCATATTCGTTATTATCAGAAGAAGACTGACATTAAAACACAGTAGCTTTGGCTTGTTTTAGGTAAAAACTGAGAATTATTGAAAAGTGCTTTACAATTACCAAATACAATGCATTCCACTATCTTCTGATTATTCAGTTCTAAGTCCATATCATTGTGAATCTGAAGTTACTGTCTGACATAAATATTAAAAATAATTATCATTTATATAGCACTTTAAAGTTCACAAAGTGCTTTATACATAAATATTTCTTGCTTTTATATTCATGACAAATCCAGGAGAAAGGTGTAATTATTCTTAGATGAAGGAACTGAGGTAAACAAGTCAAGTGGAATATTCATGATCACATAGTTAGAAAGGATCTGAGGTTATATTTGAACTCATCACTTCCTGACTTCAGGTTCATGACTTTATATATTAATAGATTAACTTAATATGCTGTTCATTCCATGTATGCCAATTTTCCCTCAAATGAAATATATCCCATTGCCTCTTCAATTCTTAATCTACAATGCATTTGCATGATGTAACATATGGCCATATGTATTTACCCATCTGTTTGTTTTGTATATGTGTTTAGATATATGCATATATGGGTGTCCTGATAAATACTATTATATATTATGTAGCATGTTTGTAATATATACTAGTTATATGTATAAATTATGTATTATATATTTTATATATGCCAGTTATAGTATATATTATAGATATAGATATACCTAGTTATATCAAAGATATTGAATAAACTCAAGGACTCAGATGAAAGTGTGGATCTTTATGAAATTAGCAAATGACAAAAAAACTTAGAGAAATAACCAAGACAATTGATGAACATCAGAATGTATTTTATTCAAATGCAATCTCATGCTTAATTTTTTAAAATCAATTGCAAGTATTTGAAGTAGGCAACAAGCTGTATTAGATTATGGAAAAAAATAAAAAATTAAAAAGTCATGATCCATGAGAATTTACTGGGTACTAGATCTAGATTATGTAAAATACTCTGTTCACATCTAAGTACCACATTTTAGGAAATAAATTGATAAACTGAAGAGCATCCTCAGGAGAATAACCAGAATGGGAAAAGATCATGGGGTCAAGCTAAGTAATAATAATAATAATTTAAAAGCACTGTATATAGTTAGCCTCAAGAAGAACTATAATAAATGTTTTTAAAATATTTTATAAGTTCTTTTACTATTAACTGAAAGATGAATTTGATTCTAGTGGTAAAAACAAGGAGCAAGGAGTGGAAGTTGTGAGGAGATCAACTTAGGCTTGATGTAAGAGAAATTTTATTTACTATTTGAGATATCTCAACATAGAATGTGTGGTGTCAGTGTGTAGTGTGTTCCCCCAGGAGGCCTTCAGACAGTGTCAAACTTTACCTTTCCACTATGAGCTTTTACCATTTTGGGATTGTGGAATGAAAAGGACTTTGAACTCTCAGAGGCCCTGGAATAATCTAGGACTTCAGAAATGTACATGGGAGCGCTACACAAGCTCTACATAAATTCTTACATGAATATGACATCACCACTATTTTTTGCACCTCTGTTACCAAATCTACATTTCTCCTTCATACTATATTTTACTATGTACCAATTCAAGAGCCTAAGGACACTAGTTTGCCTCTCTAAATAAAGGAGACCATCTGCAATAAATTAACAATTGACAACAGACAGAGGCTCTTCGTTTTTCGATCTGGAAAATGTTTTGTCAGAAGCTACCACGCATTTTGGGAAATAGCTTGTTAACTTATTTCCTGAGTCTCCTTGCTTTGCAGTAACTTTTATTACTTTGCTATTCATTTGGAGGACAGAGGGTGGTGTTAGGAAGAACAGGGAAGTTATTGAAGTATCTTAGCAGTAAGATTGTAAATTGAGAAGAGTACTTGAACTAGCCAAAAATGGCCTCAGGATGAGCAGAGTTTGCTGGACTTACAGAGTGATAGGAAAAAAAAAAGCCTACTCACTTGCTTTTTAAACCTTTCATGTGAGGGGTAATTGGGGAATGAGGATCCTTTCAATACCAACTTGAGACAGTTCAATTAATGGCAGTAATAATTGGAGGTTGAGAATCATGAAATTGAAGAGAGGTTCTAAAGGAATAACTTTTGCACAAAATAGTATGGGTTTATGCTAGGGTAGTTGTATGTGATCAATACTGCATAAATATTTTGTTCTGTAAAAAAAAAAAAATCACCATTTAACACCAGAAGTATAGTACAGCACAAAAAAGGAAAGCATACAATATATCAATGCTTTATAAATAAGATGAAGCATATTGCAAAATTCAACTATGTCCCACTTGATCCACCTCTTCTCTGGGAAATGTGCTTCAATAGCCAGGGGTAAACAGATACAGTAGCTTCCCCAATCTAGACCCTTCCTGATCACTATCTGATCAATCCCTGCTCTATGCCATCTATCCTTCAAACCACGCTACTGCTTCTACTTCTTCTAATACTAATGTGGTTCTGAAAGCAATTAAACTTAATCTCCAAATAGATCAATTATGAAAATTACTCTTCTGTACAATTCAGCTGTAAGTTTACTTCTTAAGCAAATGAGGCAACACTGTGTCATTTTCTCTGTTTGTTGTGTGAAATAGCATTACACCTAGTATCAGAGAGTAATTGGTCATGAAATGAGAATTGGACTCTCACCTTTGTCCCACCCCACACCTGCTAGAAATGTCTGCAACCATCCCCTCACGTTATCCTAGTTTTCAGGCAGCAGTGAAGCAGGGAAGCAATGGCTATAGTTGGAAAGAAGCAAATGCAGAATTAAACATCTGAAGACCTGGGGTTTTTTGCTCCAGCTCTGCCACTACCTTGATTTGATTTATCAATCAATTAATCAACATTTATTTATTAAGTGCCTACTGTATGCCAGACACTTCACAAAGGTACTAGGAGTTACAAAAATGGGGCAAAGTACAGTTTCTGTCCTCAAAGAATTAAAAATCTAATGAGGGAGGTAACATGGAAATAACTCTGTGAAAACAAGTTATATTCAGAATAAATAGAAAATAATTAAGAGAGAAAAGGCACTAGAATGAACAAGGATTGGGAAAGAGTTCCTGTAGAAAATGAAATTTTAGTTGTGACTTAAAGGAGGCCAAGGAAGTCAGAAGGCAGAAGTAAGGAATGAAAGAAATGTAGGAATGGAGAACAGTCAGAGAAAATACCCAATACATATAGATGGGTATATCTTGTTTGTGAGAATAGTCAATGGTTAGGGTCACTGGATCAAAGTGTATATGTGATGAAGGTGTAAGAAGACTGGAGCTGTCAGAAGATGCTGGGTTGTAAAGGATTTTGAATACCAGATGTGGTTTTTAATTTGATCCTGGACATGATAGGAAGTCACTGCAGTCTATTGAGTAAAGAGGTGAAATGATTGAACTTGAACTTGAGGACATTTGAGTGACTAAATGAAAAGATGAATTGGAGTGGTGAGACACTTGAGTCAGACAGAACCACCAGAAGTCTATTAGCATAATCCAGACATAAGGTGAGGAAGGACTAAGCTTGAAGGTGTGCAAGTTGTCAAAAGAAAGTAGAGGACATATTTGAAAGAGATTGCAAAATTGAAATTAGCAAGTTTGATAACAGATTTGGGAAGATGAACAGAGAAATAATGAGAAGTCCAAGGTGACAGTTGCCTGAGGAACTGGAAAGATTGTGTTCTCTCCAACAAGGGGGAAGGTAAATTGAGTAAAGTAACTTCATCTTTCTGGGCTTTAGCTCCCTTATTTCTGTGGGACAGGGGAAGAATAGACTAGATCTAACAAATTTACCATTTTGGGAAAGGGATAATATAAGTTCCTATTCATCTTTTGGTTTGGTGGGTGGGCAGGAGATATGCAGGACTGGGAAGAACAAGTGATATGTAGAGGAAAAAGGAAGAGAGCTACTACAACCTCATGTTACATTACATTAAGGAAACATGGATTCTTAAACTCCTAAAATATAGTAAACTAAGAATCATTGCATTACATTATGATTTTATTATTAAAACAGTGGGAAGGATTTACTTGATGATAATATTAGTTAGCATTTGTGTAGTGCTTTAAGAGTAGCAAATTTTAAGGTTGTATATATTATTTCAAAACAGGCCTGAGACAAGTGCTTTTAATCTCCCCATTTTACAGTTGAGACTAAGAGATTGAATGATGTCCATTGTAATATCTAGCAAAGGTAGGAAGCTGAATATTAGATAACTTGTCATTTATTAAAAGAGATAGTTATCAAAGGAAGAGAAGCATTAAATTTAGGGAACTTGGATTTGAATTTAGGCACATAGTACCTGTTGAACTTGAGTAAATCACTTAACTTTTGAGAGTCTCAGTTTCTTTATCTCTAAAATGAGAAGGTAGATTTAATTGATGCCAAAGTCCCATTTAGTTTTTTCTCTTATATGTCTATGATCCAAATTCAGGAAGATATGGAAAATTATTGGAGAAGGGAATAAATGAGGTGAACGAATTCTTCCTAGCAATTGTCACTTGATCTATTTTTTTCTTTACATTTTTCTCATTTCATTATCATAATAGGTATAATTCAGGACTTATTCCCCACAAAATATCCCTTTGTACATTAATTCTTTAAAAATTCTCCTAAAAAGAACTATGCAATATTTTTTATCAGAATTATTATGAAGTAATACTAATTTGGTTCTGAAAGAAATTAAACTTAGTCACTGAATAGACCAATTATGAAAATTAATCTGCTGTACAATTTAACTGTAAGTTTACTTCTTAAGCAAATAAGGTGATACTATGACATTTTCTCTGTTGTGTGAAATAGCATAACACCTCTGTCCAAGGGAGCAGTTAATGTACATAGTCAATCTGTTATGTGCCAAATCTGTTTATTGTATCTGTTTTTGAAGATATCATTAATATGAGCTATTACTGTGCTTTTGGATAAAATCCTTGACAATTCTGTCAGCCTTTCTATGTTGATTATTTATGGAAAATCTGTTCACAAGGTAACTATTGATGTTTATGATTATATGATCCATCTCTGTAGCCCTGTCTCTCTCCTACATATTTTATGCATATATGATTTAAGAGTTGGAGTTTTGTTATCTGGAGAACAATTTGGAATTATGCACAAGACAATAAAAATACATATACCCTTTGATCCAACAGTATCACAATTGAGTCTGTATTCAGAAGCAATCATGAAAATGGGTAAAAATGACACAAGTAGAAAAATATTCACATCAACTCTCTTTTTTAAAGAAAGATTTTATTTTGATTTTTATAATTTTTCCCTTAAACGTGCTTTGTTCCCCCCACCCCCTATAGAAGGCAGTCTGTTAGTCTTTACAGTTTCCATGGTATACATTTGTCTCAGTTGAATGTGATGAGAGAGAAATCATATCCTTAAGGGAAAAAAATGAAGTATAAGAGTTAGAAAAATTACATAACACCACATGATTTGTTTTTTTTTAATTAAAGGTAATAGTCTTTGGTCTTTCTTCAAATTCCACAATTCTTTCTCTGGATACAGATGTATTCTACAATGCAGATAGCCCAAAATTATTCCTGATTGTTACATTGATGAGATGAGCAAATCCATCAAGGTTGATCATCACCCCCATGTTGCTGTTTGGATGTACAATATTTTTCTGGTACTTCTCAACTTGCTCAGCATCAGTTCATGCAAATATCTCCAGGCTTCCCTGAATTCCCATCCCTCCTGGTTTCTAACAGGAAAAAAGTATTGTTTCATGACATACATATACCAGAGTTTTTTAAGCCATTCCCCAATTGAAGGACATTTACTTAATTTCCAGTTCTTTGCCACCATAAACAGGGCTGATGTGACTATTTTTGTACAAGGGATGTTTTTACCCTTTCTCATAATCTCTTCCGGGTAAGACCCAGTAGTGGTATTGCTGGATCAAAAGGTGTGCACATTATTGTTGCCCTTTGTGCATATACAAAATTGCTCTCCAGAAAGGTTGGATGAGTTCACAGCTCCACCAACAGTGTATTAGTGTCCCAGATTTCCCACATCCGTTCCAAAATTGATGTTTGTCCTTTCTGGTCAAATTGGCCAATATGAGAGGTGTGAGGTGGTACTTCAGAGATGCTTTAATTTGCATTTCTCTAATTAGTAATGATTTAGAGCAATTTTTCATATGACTAGGGATCACTTTGATTTCCTCATCTGTAAATTGCTTTTATATATCCTTTGACTATTTGTCAATTGGGGAACGACTTGATTTTTTTGGAAATTTGAATCAATTCTCTGTATATTTTAGAAATGAGTCCTTTGTCAGAAATAATAGTTGTAAAAATTGTTTCCCAATTTACTACATTTCTTTTGATCTTGAATACAGTGGTTTTGTCTATGCAAAAGCTTTTTTAATTTACTGTAATCAAAATGATCTACTTTGCTTGTAAATGATGTTCTCTATCTCTTCCTTGGTCATAACCTGCTTCATTGTCCATAGATCTACAGGTAAACTACTCCTTGATCTTCTAGTTTGCTTATAATATTGTTTTTTTTATATCTAAATCCTATATCTATTTTGATCTTCTCTTGCTATAAGGTGTGAGGTGTTGCTCTAATTCAAGCTTCTTCCTTACTAACTTCCAATTTACCCAACAGTTTTTATTGAAGAGAGAGTTTTAATCTGAATAGCTGAACTCTTTGGGTTTTTCAAAGTATACTATAATCATATCCTACTATTGCACCTAGTCTATTTAATTGATCCATCACTCTAGTTCTTAGCCAGTACCAGACAGTTTTCATGACTGATGCATTATAATATAATTTTAGATTTTGTAGGGCTAAGCCTCCTTCTTTTGCACTTTTTTTTTTCATTCAATCCTTGGAAATCCACAACTTTTTATTTCTCCATGTGAATTTACTTACAATTTTTTCCTAACTCATTGAAGTAATTTTTTTCATTTTGCTTGGTAGGGCACTAAATAGTTTAGTTTGGGCAGAATTGTCATTTTTATAATATTGGGTCAGCTTATCCATGAGCAGTTAATATTTTCCCAGTTATTTAAATCTTACTTTATTTGTGTGAGAAGTGTTTTCTAAATGTTTTGAAAAAAGGTTCTGAGTCTTCCTTGGAAGGTAGACTCCAAAATATTTTATATTGTCTGAAGTTACTTTGAATGGTTTTCTCTTTCTAACTCTTTCTGCTTCATCTTGCTAGTATATATAAAATTGTTGAGGATTTGTGGTTTAATTTTATATTCTGCGACTTAGCTAAAGTTATTAATTATTTCTAGTAGTTTTAAAGATGATTTCTTGGGATTCTTTAGGTATACTATCATGTCATCTGCAAAAAGTTAGAAATCTTATTGCTGAAACTAACATTTCTAATATGATTTTGAACAGTAATGGTGATAATGGGCATCCTTGTTTCACCACTGATCTTATTGATAATGCCTCTAGCCCAACCCTGTTGTATATGATGTTTGCTGATGGTTTCAGACTGATACTGATTATTATTCAAAGGAGCAATCCAATTATTCCTTTACTTTCTAGTGTTTTTAGTGTGAAAATATATTTCAGCATCTATTGATATAATCATATGATTTTTGATAGATTTGTTACTGATATAACTAATTATACTAATTATTTTCCTAATATTGAACCAACCTTGTATTCCTGGGATAAATCCTACTTGGTGATAACTTGTAATTGTTTTGCTAAGAATTTATTTAAGATTTTTGAATCTACATTCATCAGGGAGATAGGTCTATAATTTCCTTTCTCTGTTTTAACTCTCCTGGTTTAGATATCAGCACCATATTGGTGTCATGGAAAGAGTTAGGCAGAGTTCCATCTTCATTTATTTTTCCAAAGAGTTTATGTAGAATTGGAACCAATTGCTCCTTAAATGTTTGATACAATTCACTTGAGAATGCATCTGGCCCTGGAGATATTTTCTTAGGGAGTTCAATAATGGCTTGTTGAATTTCTTTATCTGAGATAGTGTTATTTAGGTAATTAATTTCCTCTTCATTTAATCTGGGCTACTTATATTTTTGTAAATATTCATCTATTTCATTTAGATTGTCAAATTTATTGGCATAGATTTGGGAAAAATAATTTCAAATTATTAATGTCCTCCTCATTGGGTGGTGAGTTCACCATTTTCATTTATGATACTAGCAATTTTTCTTTTCTTCTTTTTCTTTTTTTTAATCAAATTGACCAGAGGTTTACCAATTTTATTGTTTTTTTTCATAAAACCAACTCTTATTAGTTCAATAGTTTTCTTGCTTTTGATTTTAACAATTTCTCCTTTAACTTTTAGAATTTCTAATTTGGTATTTAATTGGGGGTTTTTAATTTGTTCTTTAATTTTTGTTGCATATTTAGTTCATTGATTTTCTCTTTCTCTAATTCATTCATGTAAGCATTTAAAGATATAATATATCCCCTGACAGACACCTTGAATGTATTCCATAGGTTTTGGTATGTTTTTCCTTATTGTAATTATCTAGGATGAAATAATTAATTCTTTTTATAATTTGTTGTTTGATCCACTCATTCTTTCAAATTAGGTTATTTAGTTTCCAATTGGTTTTGAGTCTATATCTCCCTGGCCCAATATTGCATGTCATTTTTATTGCAATATGACCTGAGAAAGATATAATCACTATTTCTGCCTTTCTGTATTTGCTCATTAGGTTTTTATTCCCTGGTACATGGTCAATTTTTGTGTAAGTGCCAAGTACTGCAGGAAAAAAGGGATTTTCGTTTCTATCCCCATTCAGTTTCCTCCATAAGTCTATCATATCCAAGTTTTCTAACAATTTATTTACCTTCTGAACTTCCTTCTTTATTTTATACTGTCTTTGTCTTCCTGTAGCTCTTTCACCTTCTCCTCTAAGAATCTGGATGCTATACCATTGGGTAAATACATATTTAGTATTGAAATTAGTTTATTGTCTATGGTTCCTTTTAGAAGGATATAATTTCCTTCCTTATCTCTTTTAATGCTGCCTGTTTTTTCATCTGCTTTATCTGAGATAAGGATTGCAACCCCTGCTTTTTTCATTTTAGTTGAAGCAAAATATATTTTACTCCAACCTTTTACTTTTACTCTATATCTATCTTTCTGCTACAAATGCGTTTCTTGCAAGCAGCATATTGTAGGATTCTAGTTTTTAATCTATTCACTTTCAAAGTTATAATTACTAACTCTTTATTGCCCTCCATACTATCTTCCCCCTGTTTGTATTTTCCCCCTTTTTTCCCTTTAACCATATTTCCCAGTATTTTCTTTCTGACTACCACCACCTTCAGTGTGTTTACCCTCCTTTATCAATACCAGACCCTTTTCTTCCCCTTTTCCCTTTTCCCTTCCTCCTTCCCTTCCTTCTGTTAGTTCCCCTTTTTTCTCCCCCTTCCTGTCACCCCCTCACCTTTTCCCCTTTTAATATTGAAAAGTAAGATAAGTTTCTTAAATTAACTGAGAGTGTGTAAGGTAACTTTAAGCCAATCTGATGAGAAGAAGATTCAGGTGGCTCTAACCTTCTCCTTCCTTCTCCTCTATTGCAATAGGTCTTTTGCAACTCTTAATGTAATGAGATTTAGCCCATTCAATGTCTTCCATCCTCCCATCTCATTACTGTCCCCTCTTTTTAAGGAGGCATTATTTGTAAACCATTCTGTCTGAGTGACAGAAAAGCAAACACTTCTGGCTAAGTATTTTCTCTCTAATAGAGTTACAGTTCTTGAGAGTTGTTAGAGTCTTTCTCCCAGGTATGGATATAGCCAGTTTCATCTTATTGGATAGTAGGGTTTTTTCTCCCCCCCCTTTTAATCTTTTCATGTGTCTCTTGAGCCTCCTGTTTGATATCCAAATTTTCTATTTAGTTCTGGTCTTTTAATCAGGATTATTGTAAGTCTCCACTTCATTAAATGTCTATCTTTTCCCCTGGAAGAGAAGGTTCAACTTTGATGGACAGTGGATTCTTGGCTGCATTCCAAGCTCCCTTGGTCTTCATAATATCTCATTCCAGGCCCTTTGATCCTTTAATGTTGATGCAATCCTTACTGTGGTTCCATGGTATTTAAATTGTTACTTTCTGGCTACAGGATTTTTCTCTTTTATCTGATATTTGACCACAACATTTCTTGGTGTTTTCAATTTAGGATCTCTTTCTGGAGGGGATTGATGTGTCCTTTCAATAACTATTTTGTGCTCTGGTTCCATCATGTCAGGACAATTTTCCATCACTACAACCTGTAATATTAAGTCCAGAATTATTTTCCTCTCCAATATTTTCAGGAAGCCCAATGATTCTTAGTTTGTCTCTCCTCATTCTTTTCTCAAGGTCAGTGGTTTTTGCTGATGAAGTATTTTACATTTCCTTCTATTTTTTCAATGTTTTGGTTTTGTTTAACAGATTCTTGTTGTCTCATGAAGTTCTTAGTTTCCACAGACTTGATGTTTTTGCAAGAGAAGAATTTTCTTCTTTTGCCTTTTGCAACTCCTTTTCCAATTGGTCAATTCTATTTTTGAAAAAGTTTTCTAAATGTGCAAGTGTAGTTTTGAAAGAATTACTTTCTTTTTGCATTTCTCATTTGAGGATTTGAGAAAATTATTCTCATTTTGTATTTGTCCAATTGCATTTTCCAAGGATGTTTTTTCTTGTTGTGAGATGTTAATTTTCCCTTGCAACCTTAATTTTCTCTTGAGTTTCTTTTCCAAATTTTTCCAATTGATTTTTAAACTCCTTCCTGATTTCTTCTAGGAAGTCTTTCTGGGATGGAGACCATTTCATATTCTCCTCACAAGTGCTATATCTCTTTGAGTTAGTATCTGTTTCTCCTAAATATTTATCCATGGGCCCCCCTTTCACTGGCTTTTCTTCATTTTTCTAAGATCTTGAGCTGGGGGGAGGGGCTGGCTCTCAGAGGTTTGCTTTGAAAACCCTAGAGGCTTTGTTCACTTGGCTTAGTGATTCCAAGGGCCAGCCAGTAGGGGATGCTGGTTGCTTTCCCTGGAATGATTGAAGCCCTCTTCCAATCCTGAAGGGAGTAGGGGGGGTGAAGAGGGGGTACCAGGGGTTTGAGTTGACCTTGAACAAAGGACTGGACCCTGGGGAAGGAAACCAATCTATGTAGTCCACACCTGAGCCTGAGGGGGTGGAGATGGCTACTGTTTGTTCCTGGAAGAATGTTTCCTAAAAGCGTGGTCCCACACAGAGCTGGATGGTTTCCAGGCATGGAAACCCCTGGTCCCCTCCCCCTGGTCCAAGACGCTAGGGCTAAAGTTGGTTAAGCCTCTGCAGGTAAGTCCAGTCCTCTGGTTTCTCCCAGATGCCATCTGTGCCTGCTATCTGGTCCCCACTCCTGGTTCACTCACCATCCCCCAAGACAGACCTTGTTTGTAGGTGTTCGTCTCCTAGTTTCATTTTTCTGGGTTTTGTCAACTGAGTTTCTGTTAAGAGGTTTCTTTCATGTTATTTTTGAGAGGACACCAGGAGCACTTAACACAGTGCCTCTCTTATCTCTGCCATCTTGGTTGGAAGTCTCCCACATCAACTCTTTTTGTAGTGACAAGTAATTGCAAATTAAGGGGATGTTCATCAATTGGGGAGTGATTGTACAAATTGTGGTATATGTATATGATCAGACTCTATTTTCTTATAAGAAATCATGTGGTATAGAATTTCAGAAATGCTTGGAAAGATTTGCATGAATTGATGTTGAGTTAAATGAGCAGAACCATAAGAAAATTACATACATTAACAAAAACACGGGGTTAGGATTAATCATAATGGACTTGCTCATTTCTGTGATACAGATCAAAAAACAATTTTAAAAGACTTGTGATGGAAAACACCATCAATATCCAGAGAAGGAAATGCAGAGTTTCAATGAAGATCAAAGCTTGTTATCTTCAATTTTTAAAAGTTGTTATGCATTATGCCATTTTTTTCTATCTAATGTTTTCTTTTTTTCTATCTGGATCTGATTCTTCTCTCACAACATGAACAACATGAATCTGTGCTTACCATGGTTATACATGTAAAACTTTTATCAGTTTGCTTTCTGTTGGGGAAGGAAGGAGAGAAGGGAGGGAAGGAGAAAAATGTAAAACTCAAAACCTTGCAAAAATGATTGGTTAAAAACTGTCATTTCATATAGTTGGAAAAAGTAATAAACAAATATATTTTTAAGAGTTAGGGGTTTGAGCCTTACTCCAATTGATGAAAACACAAAGGATTCCAAATTCTTTTTAAATTCATAAATCCTTCAAAGGCATAAACCAGGTATAAGTTCTCAATAAATTTAGAAGGAAAAATACTGTTGTCATTTTATAAAAGCAGATGATACCACAAAGTAATTATTTTATGGTTGACTAAAGGAATCAGCTACCTTGGACCTTTGAAGAATATAGTCAACCAGTTTGTAAGTACAAAGCACAAAGTCAGACAATTTTTAAGAGCATCTAGGTTCTTCCTGCAGTAAATAAATCCTTGCATTTTGTAAAAAAAAAAAGCATAGATTTGGGAGGAGGAAGGTGACAGTGAACCTAGAAGAAGTAGTATACCCCAAGCCCAGATACTATTGACCATGTAATCAGATACAGGGCCAGTAGCAGACACCACATGGCATATAAATATTAAGAGCAAATTATGCACCAAGA
This sequence comes from Macrotis lagotis, assembly GCF_037893015.1. Classification (NCBI taxonomy): domain Eukaryota; kingdom Metazoa; phylum Chordata; class Mammalia; order Peramelemorphia; family Peramelidae; genus Macrotis; species Macrotis lagotis. The sequence continues at coordinate 484,877,722 of NC_133666.1, forward strand.
AAAAGAAGCTTTAAGACTCTACATGAAAGCTAACCCTTTCAATCCAGGAGAGAAATAAAGTTAAAGAGTACTTCATGAGGACTCTATGAAAGGAGAAAAGATTGCAATCACCTGGATTGGAAAATTACAAATTGTTGGCAACACATCTGCTATTGTAAGTAAATTTGAATTCATTCTTGCTCATGTATGTTCTTAAGGCAGCTAGGTGGACCAGTGGATAGAGTACTGGCCTTAGAGTCAGTAGGACTTTGAATCCATTCTCAGACACCTTCCATTAGCTGTGTGACCTTGGGCAACTCACTTAACCCTGACTGCCTTGAATTCAGGATCATCTTCTGATTCATATCTCACCACAACCCAGGTGGCCTCTGGAGGAGAACATGAGACTGGTGACTTAGCCCAGCAACACCTCACTTCAATCCATTTCATGTGTTTGTCATGACATCACCTCCCTGAAGAAATGTTCTTCTTCGAGAATGAAGGACACAAATCATCATCATGTTTTTTTAAGTTTTTGAAAGGCAATGGAGTTAAGTGGCTTGCCCAAGGCCACACAGCTAGGTAATTATTAAGTATCTGAGGTTGGATTTGAACTCAGGTACTCCTGACTCTAGGGCTGGCGCTTTATCCACTGTACCATCTAGTTGCCCCTATCATCATGCTTTTGCAAGACAGTATCTCCAGTTTTTGAGAGGGGAGGAAAGTTTTTTTCTTTTTGTATCACTTATTTTAGACTATACTATATTAATAATTGACTTTTCTAAATGCTAATTAAGTCTGGCTGATAATAGCAAGTATATACCAGTTGGGGACAATGGAACAACAGTTCAAAAGCAACAACTG